>NC_081558.1:49985077-50089036 GCF_022355385.1 Mustela nigripes
ATGACCTCAGGGTCCTGGGATCGAGTCCCACATCGGGCTCTCTGCTCGGCAGGGAGTCTGCTTCCTCCTCTCTCTCTCTCTCTGCCTGCCTCTGCCTACTTGTGATCTCTCTCTGTCAAATAAATAAATAAAATCTTTAAAAAAAAAAAATAAAAAAATAAAATAAAATAAAATATTCCATAATAAAACAAAAAGGGGGGTGGGGAACTAAAGTGCTCTTCAGCTTCTGTTCTGATGGCATGGTGCCCTGGGAGTGGTCAGAATGAGGATTTCACCATCCATGCACACTGAGAAACACCCGAACAGGCAGAAGGGCCATCATCAAATGCGGGACCAAAGCAGGACTGCAATTAAGCCTTCATGTGTCCATGAAGCTGAGCACAACGAATTGAAACAGGTCCTCAGATTCAGATGGGACCTTTATATAATCCATAATCAGAGGTAAAGGCACTCCCTTTAGAAAAAAATAATTAACACATATCACATATACCTTGTAAATGTCAATGAAAATCCATATCTGAAAAATTCAAAATTTGGTGCTTCCCTCATAGATTACTTTTCTCACTCCACAGTAATTAATCATTAGAAATTGGCTAAACTGATGAAATCTTGACATCTTTTGTTTGGTTCCTCTTGTTTCTAGAATTACCTGTAAACCTGATATACACGGAGAATTGCAAAAGGTATTTCTTTTCCTCTCATGGGCCAAATTCCATCAAACTTTTCAAAACAATAAATTCTTAAGACCAAAATTTTGCCTAAGTGTCTTTGGACTCACTTCCCCCATTTCTCCACCAAAGAATTGTGAAGAAGACTTGAGGCTTTGTTAAATTCAACCCTCACCACAATGCATGCATCTCTGTTTTGAGTCCCTGTCATTGGGGTGCATCCAAACGCTGCTTGAATCCTTTTAACTTGAATGCCCTGATCCTGCTCAACTTCCTGAACAGATCACTTACATTCAAATATGAATGTGTCCCCTTAGTCTGATGTCTTCAAAATTTTCAAGTGAGACATTTTTTTCCATACTTTACTCTTCTGGCCTTTCCCCTTGGAATGTTCTCCCTTTGAGACATACCTATGTTGATACCACCTGGGATTAAATTCTTTCTGGCTTCATGTTTTTTCTCCTGGATATAAATTGATTTCTTTTTTACTATGGCTGCTTTAATATAGTTTCTCTGTTCTACACATAATAATTTTGTTTGACTTAAAATGTTTTAGATAGCATGGGTTGAGCAATGAGGTGGGTTTTTCAGAATTTGCTGTGGGCAGACCTGTTTCTTGAATCTGCCTCCATCTTGGTTTTCTGTTTCATCTTGCATAAGTAACTTAACCATTTCTCTGGGTCAAGTTTCTTCATTTGCAATGTGTACTAGATCCCAAAATTGTTCATGTTTTCTGAAAGTTCATTATTTCTGTATTTTACCTTTGTTCTAATGAATGAAAAATTCTGGAGTTAGGGAATCAGCAAACTATATTTTCTAAAACCTCTCCTGGTATTTCTGAACAAACTGATCCATGGATACGTAGTCAGGAAAAAAAAAAAAAAAACTTAACAACAATGGATAACATGTATGCAGCAGTTGCTGAGCACTTTATGCCATGACTCTTTAAGTCAGGTATTATGTTATCTTGCTTTCATAGCTAAGGAAATCAAGGCCCAAAAAATGTTAAAAAAGAAAACTTGCCTGAGGACCTAAAGCCATGTAGTGGGAAGCTGGAGCCAGGCGATTTCAGAGCCCATGCTCCCCATTGCTATACTGGACTACTCCTGGTAACCATTGAGTGAGATGATGTAAAGGATCCTTTCAAATTTATTAGTACCTTTGATTTTCCCCAGCAACTTTTTACAACTTGTGAGCTGCTTTCTGAAGGCTCTATCCTATTTGTGATGTCTTAAATATGTTGTTAAATAACTTCTAGGGACATAGGGAAAATTCTTTTATTTAAAAAAATGGTCCTTTGCAAATATTCCTTTGCCTGGAATGCCTCTTTCCCCATTTTTAGCCACATTTGCTCTTGTCTTCTAAGACCCCACATAGATGCCATTTCATCCAGGAAGTCTTACTGATCCTATATCCCTAGTAATTAGTATACATTAGTGATTAACATGGGTATGTTATCATTACCAATTAATGATGATGCATATGTCCATGACTTTTTAGTGCTTGGGCTAAAATCATGGACCCTGACCAGCCTCCCATTTGGTTTCTTGCCTAGGAAATCTAGCCAAAGGCACCAAGGAGTGATAAAGATAACCAGGGTTCCAGTACAATCCTCACATCTATGTACTTTGCTCCTTATCTTCAAAGTTTAATTTTCAACTTCCACCAGCTCCTCTCAGATGTTTTTTTCACCATCTAGATTTTGGGTCTATACTACTCTATCTTCTGCCCACAACATGTGGGCTTAGGGCTTATCATCTACAATAAGACACGCACACACACACACACACACACACACATACACACACAAGCATCATCTAATCATCTAATCCTTTCATTCTCCTTAAAGAATACCATACAGTATTTTCAAAATCAAAGCTCAAATTCCAAACTTCAGATTCACAACCACCATCTTTCCAGTAGGGTTGGTTCTGGCCCTACTGTTTACCCTGATGTCCTAGTTATAACTAGGTATCAATTTCACTCTTCCCTCACATCCTACGTATTCTTATTTCAACACAGGCCACCATTATCTTTTTTTTTTTTTAAGATTTTATTTATTTATTTGACAAAGAGAGATCACAAGTAGACAGAGAGGCAGGCAGAGGGAGGGGAAGCATGCTCCCCGCTGAGCAGAGAGCCTGATGTGGGGCTCGATCTCCAGACCCTGAGACCATGACCCGAGCCGAAGGCAGAGGCTTAACCCACTGAGCCACCCAGGTGTCCCCCATTATCTCTTATTTCCAACAGTATCCCTGCCTCTCATTCTGCTCCCCTACAGTTCATTCTAAACAGAGTTATCGGGGTGCCTGGGTGGCTCAGTGGGTTAAGCCGCTGCTTTCAGCTCGGGTCATGGTCTCAGGGTCCTGGGATCGAGCCCCGCATCGGGCTCTCTGCTCGGTGGAGAGCCTGCTTCCTCCTCTCTCTCTTCCTGCCTCTCTGCCTGCTTGTCATCTCTCTCTGTCGAATAAATAAATAAAATCTTTAAAAAAAAAAAAAAAAAAAAAATAAACAGAGTTATCTTCCTAAGATACAAGTTTGATGATGCCACTCTAAACCTTATCAGAAGTTTCCCCTTACCCCAAGAATACAATTCAAATTCTTTAACAAGGGAAATAAGGTCATCAGGATGTGGCCCCTTACTACCTCTCCTGTTTTCCTCAAGGCAACTGGCCCTCCAATTTTGCTGAGACACTGTGTTTTTCTCTAGATTTTCTATCAGGTGGTCGTTTGCCTGAATCTTCTCCATATTTCATTCTTTTACTAACTACTTTCTATTTGCTTTTCACTATCCAACTTGGTTGTCATTTTATCTAGGAAGAGTTTGCTGATGCTTTCTTCCCAACTCTTACCAAAAATGTATGATACCTCTTCTCTGTAGGCCCTGTCCTTTCCATTTGTCATTCATCACACTGTTTTCACCATTGGCTGATGTTCTTCTACACTCCATGCTCTTTAAAGAAAGGAACTGTGCCCTCTTTGATCCTGCTTATAGAGTTCAGCAATTAGTAGATATTTGGCAATCAGTATGTTTATTGAATAAATTAAGATTTATTTGCCTTTAATCTGCCAATGGTTTTGGTACATTTAATATCTAAGAGAGCCACCAGGCTAGAAAATTACGAGAAATATATAGAAATGATAGACACAATTTAGTCTCATTCTCATTCTTCCAGGAAAGGTATGAAGCTCTGGAAAAACTAAACCATCCCCTTAGATAAATATTATAAGATGTGAATTGTGTTCTATTTTTAAAATAGAGAACATCTTTCTTTCCTTTGGATAAGGCAGAATGAAATCCATTTCTGTTCTGAAAATAAGAAAAAGAACAAACTTCTTTCTAAGTTAATATCCAAGAACTTTCTGCGGAGGTAGTTTCAGCAGCCATAACTCGACCTGGAGTATATCTGAATCCTTGTGATAACATATAACATTACAGCAGGTTTGTACTTTTAGAGCAATGTGAAATTCAGCTAAATTTATGACACTGCAATAAAATGATATCGATTCCAAAGACTATTTCCTGGGTATGGATTTCAAAGACCACAAACAAAATATGTTTTTTTTTTCTCTATTTCTGTTTACCTTCCCAAATAACTTATGAAGAATTGCTCTATGATATAATCATCTCTACCATCTCAGGGACTATTAAGAGACTGTGTACCTTGACACAATGCAAAATGGAGGCCCAGATTTAAGGACACTGCAAGTTACATAGGACTAATTCCAGTTCCTTCCAAAGATACATTTCTTCAGGGTCTCAGTCAAATAGCCTCACAATTCTCTTCCCAATCATATGAATGGCCAGCATTTGAATCTCGGTTCATTTAGCAGCAGGGGGACCTCATTAAATGCTGAGTACTCAAAAGGTCAACAATTCCTCACACTGAAAAAAAGGAAAAAAGAGAAACCCCTCCAGCAAAACAACTGAATAACACAGTAAATGTTAGTAAATGAGAAAACACAGGAAAGTCCCCGCTGGAAGCAGATACTAGACAAAACAACAAAGCATGAAGGAAAATTCTCTATCATCCATCATGGTCCAAACTTAGGTCTTTTGGTTAAGCAAAGTTTTGATTAACCCGAGATTTATCACCTGTTCAAACATCCAATTTTCAAATAAATATAATAAAATTAAATAACTCTCAAGGTAATTTACTTTCTCTTGTGATTCAGAGAGTTTCAGGATGTGGCAGGAACTCAGAGAAATCCAACAAGCCAAATTATTCCTTTATTCTTATTTCTCCCCGTGAAATCATGTTTCTGCAAAATCTCTGTCACCAGAAACCTTACAGTTAGCTACAGTGGACCTCCATGTTGCCATTTAAAATATGAGGGGAAGGAAGTCTGGGTCCCTCCCAGTTTTAACTTAGTAATAATATATTCCTTTGGCTACAAAGCTATATTGGCAAAGGGAAAACCCAGGTATGGTTTCTGTAATAACAATTATTTTTATTTCTCATGGAGACTTCTAAGCTTATACCATTGCTGAATTTCTTTATAATTAATCAATTAATTTGAGAAAGAGACAGAGAGTGAGAGAGAGATCACAAGATGGGTGAGGGGCAGAGGAAGAACAAGATGCTTAACCAACTGAGCCACCCAAGCACCTCCAATTGCTGAATTTCTTAATGGTAGTTTTAGAAAATCAGAGTTGGAAGACAATTTGTTCTGCTGTTTGATCAATTAATTCAGAGGAAATCATTTGATACTTTTAAGTGTGTAGAATTTTTCAGTTATTTTCTGAAACAGAGCTTCTCTATCATATCCTTGTGGTTGTCATTAAAATTAATATTCTGATAATAAAAAATCCAGAGTAGACACAAAGGGCAAAAGATATTTGACAAAGTGAATGAATACAGTGTGTAAGGAGTATTCAAATGCTGTGTTGTTGTTGTTTTTAATTTTTCTTCCAAGAGAAGGTTGTAACGTCCATCAAACACCATTTCAAGCAGGCAGTGCATTTATTATTAGCCACTGAAACCCAATCTTCTAAAATTTTCCATATTAACGACAGCTCCTGGGGATTATTCCCATTTAGGAGGTTAGGAGTCATTACACTTTATTATCTTCCATGTCAACAAATATTATTAGGAACAAGTGAATTAAATATTCAAGACATTTAATGCATTTATTTACAAATCCCAAGAATGAATTTATTCATGTTGTTCCATTTGGATTCATGCTTCATCAAGCATTAAAAAGCCTTATACCACATGCCTTTCATAGTTTGATAAGTCTGTCAGCCTGGCTCTACCCATGTGCATGAATAGGTAAATCTGTAAAGACACAGGTGACATTAAAAAAATATATATCTTCATTGTTTTCAAATGACTGCACTAATCATTCTAATTGTGCTTTTGCTGAAACACCTCCTTAAAGAAATCCAGAATTTCATATCCACTCTGGCCAGGATAGGAACAAATTCTCCTTCCACATTATGTCAAGCCCCAATTACCCATAAATTTGACATTCAGTTTGTCCCTTGTTTCCAAATCTGTGCATGATTTCTTTACAGTAAGCCACCAAAAAGAGAGACAAAAAAATAAAGATGATAGTCTTTTAAAACAGGTATTTAAATCACTGAAAAATTTTTGTATTGTGGGAAGATTGATGTGTGCAGTGCCATTTCATTTGATATTTCTAAATTTGATTTTTTGAGTGGGTTGGAATCCTGAAAGGCAAAAATTCTCTTAAGCACCTGAGATGTTTTTACATCAACATATTAGGACCAGATCGCATCAAATATAAAAGAACACTGAATGATCACTGCTTCTAACTGAATTTCTGGGGAATCCTTGGAACAATCTAGGCCACTTGACTGCCTCAGTAAGAAGAGACTAAAGATGACAGTTTAAAAATAGCTAATGTGTTTGGGCAATGTATTAGTAGAGTAGATAAGATAAATATGTGATTATCTAGTAAAGGTGACCTCATAAGCACTGAAGTTTAAAATAAATAAATAAATAAAAATAAATAAAAACAGCTAATGTTTTGTTAATTGTGGGCAATATGGAAAACTGCAAGGACAATCTGAATTCTATTAAAAAAAGAAAAAACTACCCCACTGAAAAGGAAAAAATTAAAATGAAGCCAGTTTGCCTGTCAATGGAGGTAAGAACATTTGGCAAATATTATTGAGGTTCACTAAGATTCATTAGATAAAAGTTGACCATGAAGGTTATGAGAAAACACTGAAAATATTCATGCAAAAAAGGGAGGAAAGTATAAACAACCAATGGGAGAAGTCAGGAAGATGTAGTTTTCAATATTTTCTTTCTAAATATACCATCATGAATGCGAGTGATTATTCTCTGAAACTAAGCTTATGAATGGCCCACTTTTATGTCCTAATGTGTTATTTCCTCATGACATCTAGTAGATGAATTTCTGAAAAACTCCTTTACAGATCAAACTATAGGGAACATGTGACACCAAAAGACAGATCTACAGGGAAATTAGACCCATAGCCATGGCAACCAGAGTAATCAAGCAGCACATTTTCTAAGTTGGGAATAAGAAAAATTCAAAACATTACTAAGGGGGACAAATTCTTTCCTAGTTCACCATGGGGTGAGTGATGATGGAAAAGAGTAGGTTTTGATGGATTTGTGTTGGGTGAGAATCAAAAGTAGTATAACAAAGCTAATGTAGAATTTTTTTTTCTATGTGCATTTTAAACTTTTTTATTTTATTTTTTATAAACATATAATATATTTTTATCCCCAGGAGTACAGGTCTGTGAATCACCAGGTTTACACACCTCACAGCATTCACCAAAGCACATACCCTCCCCAATGTCCATAACCCCACCCCCCTTCTCACAACCCCCCTCCCCCTGCTAATGTAGATTTTTAACACATTAGGCAGCCCATATTCACCCACCTATGGAAGGCCCAGAGTCACATTTAACATGTATCTTCAGGCAAGAGAAGAAGTTTCAGTTTGTAAACCTCAATAAAATTGAGAAAAAAGTAATTCTTGGTAAACAGGATGCTTTTTTTTTAAATTTTTTTTTAATTTCTTTTCAGTGTTTCAGAATTCATTGTTTATGCACCACACACAGTGCTCCATGCAGTACGTGCCCCGCCCCCCAAATATCCATCACCAGGCTCACCCAACCTTCTACCACCCTCTCCTCTAAAACTCTGTTCCTCAGAGTCAACAGGATGCTCTTTTGACACCAGAGAGAAGATGAGTGCTTGTACCCAGTCCTTCATGCCCCCTATATGTATGTGTGTACACACACATACACACACACACACACACACACTTTAGGCACCTGCAGCCCTCGGACAATCCATCCAGTCATATGATGGCAGCCTATACAGTAAAGTGACTATACAGCCTATACAGAAGGTGAGTAGCAAACCAAAGAGACCTTTCTAAAAAGAAGAGAAGTCCTCTGTATAAGGATATACAGGACTCTCCTTGGGCATCCTCTTCTGGCCACTCAGAGGATGTTCTCTTCCACCCCATGATAAGCTTCCTCTGTAACATGAGGCTCAATCAAAGCCAACAGCTGGTTTTCAAACATTAGTATGCATAAGAATTACCTGGGAAGTCTGTTATAAGTTTAGGTCCTTGAGTCTCACCCCAGTGGTTCTAATTTAGTTGGTCTGAGGTAGAATCCAAAAATCTACATTTTTAACTGCAGGGAATCCTTGGACCTCATCTTAACAGACACTACCCTAAGGAGACCTTTCTCCCTTTTATGAAAGATGCCAATTGGAAACTCCAGATAATATCAGACAGAACATACTTCTTCCAAACTTGGGGAGGGGGAGAACAAAAGGAGAAAGACAAACATTTCTTTTCATTAATAAAACATAATATATGTAATAAAAATTAAATTTTAAGTCCTGATATTTAGATCACCTCAAGCTTATTCTGGGAAAATTGGACATCTCCTAAACGTAGTTATGGTGACTGTCCAAGATAAAACAGTGGTGTAAATGAAATCAAAACCACAGTGAGATACCACCTCACACCATTCAGAATGGCTAAAATTAACCAATCAGGAAACAACAGATGTTGGTGAGGATGCAGAGAAAAGGAGAACCCTTCTACTCTGTTGGGAATGCAAGCTGTGCAGCCATTCTGGAAAACAGTATGGAGGTTCCTCAAAAAGTTGAAAATAGAGCTACCCTATGACCCAGCAATCACACTAGTGGGTATTTACCCTAAAGATTCAAATGCAATGATCCGAAGGGGCATGTGCCCCGAAATGTTTACAGCAGCAATGACCACAATAGCCAAACTATGGAAAGAACCTAGATGTCCATCAACAGATGAATGGATAAAGAAGATGTGGTATATATATACAATGGAATACTATGCAGCCATCAAAAACCCATAAAATCTTGCCATTTTCAATGATGTGTTTGGAACTAGAGGGTATTATGCTGAGCGAAATAAGTCAATCAGAGAAAGACAATTATATGATGTCTCTGATAAGAGGAATTTGAGAGGCAGGGCAGGGGCTCACGGGGGGAAGGGAGGGAAAAATGAAACAAGATGGGATCGGGAGGGAGACAAACCATAGGAGACTCAATCTCTGGAAACAAACTGAGGGCTGCTGGGGGTGGGGGTTGGGGTAGGGTGGCTAGATTATGGACATTGGAAAGGGTATGTGCTATGATGAGTGCTAAATTGTGTAAGGCTGCTGATTCACAGATCTATACCCCTGAAACAAATAATACATTATAAGTTAATTTTTAAAAGACACTAAAAATGGGTGGCGTAAGTGAATGGCACTTTGGGAATCATACATAGTGTTCAGAAAGCCTTCCTAATGGAAAGTGTTCACATATATAGTAGCCAAGTGGATTATTTTCCTTTCTGTATAAAGAAATGATCTTTGGACATGGGACTGCATTCTAAACTACAAAATCTTGTTATGATCATAGCAAGACCTACTGGAACAAGGAGAATATCTTAATACTTGAAAGACAGAAGATACAAAACAAGTGTTTTCAATCTATTAAAATTACAGGGAATTGTCTTGGACTAATGTTCACATTATAATTACCTAACTTCTACTTTAATTGATTTAAGGAAAACTGTGACTATCTGACCAGTTTCAAGTGGGAAAAAATTTAATGGATTATTTTTTGTGAGACTTTTACACCATTACAACAGAGACAGTTAGGTATACGACTGTTAAATTAAAGAAAGTCAGTAAGATTTTAATTCATTTGTTCATATTTTTAAACACTCTAAGATAGTTGGTTATTTGGATGAATTTTATGGTAAAATATGAATATTCATCCTTCAACTAATTGTTCTATTATATCTGGCCTTCCAAACAAAATATTTTGACTCTCTGACTTCTGAAGCACTTAAAAGAAAGAGAGAAATGCTTAAGGACACTTTTTAAACGTGAGAGCTTTTTAAATACAAGGGATTATCACTCTCTTTCTTTGGTGGGTTCACTATTGTTGCCCTTTGCTCCTGGCAATGTTGTTATAAGAGTCTTAGGTACTGAACTTCTAGAAAATTGAAATTGTGCCTTAGCCTATCATTGTATCTTGAAAGTCTTATAAGAGATATGCCTTAATGATCAAAATAGCACTCATTTCCACTGCACAGCCCTGACCTAGACAAGCAAGTTCATACAACAGGGGAGGTGAAGAGAAAGAAATAACAGCCATCTACTTCACCCATCAGTAAAATATCTCATTTAGCCATTTCCAGTGCTTCTAGGGTCTTCCCTCAAAGACAGTCTGAATTTATTAGTTCATCCACAAGAGAAATTTACAAGCTATAGAGGAGAATAGTTGGCATTTTCTAAAGTGCATGTATACCTCTTTTCCCACTTACTCGACATTACCACTTTGAGAGAGCTAGAAGATAAAATATTATTTGCCATGAAAATAGAGAAAACTCAGAGTACAGGAAATGGCATGCTTTGCATAAGCTATAAATGATAGAACTAGGGCTAAAACTCATATTGCCTGACCTGAGGTACAGCCCTCTGGGCTCTGGCCAAGCCTCTTATTTTCCTATCAGTTGGCATTCCTCATCTCTAAGACTTATCATCAAGCATTTATTGAGCATCTACTATGTGGCAAATACTTGTTTCAGCTGCATAGTCAAGATCTCATCATGTTTTCAACTTCTATTATCTGAGCAGCTACAGTACCTTCATCTGTGCAAAGGGGATCAACTAGATTGCCTCTAAGGTTTCTTCTTTCCAGGACCAACCTTGTAGTTTGTTTTCAATATTTAACAAGGAGGAGGAAGATATAAGTTACTCAGGCATAATTTTAAAAGTTTGCCTAATTGATTCCCATTTAAATTTCCAGGGAAGTTGGAAGACCCAGCATCTTGACTTGTTTCTGGTGGGTTAATAACTTCTACATTAAATAAAAAACTAGGTTGCTTAATGATAGATCATAATAAAGTGTTGTATTAACCAGAGGGTGCATGCTTGTTCAGACCATTTGTCATGCTGCAGGCTTGAAACCTTTTATTTCTCTTAGTCACCATGTTATGGCCCAGGTTTGTACTTGTCTTGTTCCATAAATCAGTAGTTTAATTGGGAAAGAGATCAGATCCCTATTAATTGCAACTATCCTTTGGGACAACATCCCCTACCCCCCACCCCACCCCACACACAAATCCAACAAAAAACAGATGAACAGATGTAGTCTAGTCTCTATCCAGGCCTCATCTTCTAAATCATTTTAGAAGAAATTGCTCTGACATACTACAATTCTGATGTCATGTCCACTTGTATATAATAAGGACAGTTAAAATATTTTTCCAATAAATGCCTGGGAATGAAACCCTTTCTCTTATATATTTACTGCAGTGGAGGATTTGGAATCAGAAGGTCTAGTGTGTACTTCTGAGGTTTATCACCTATGCTGTCAAGCATTCTTTATTCCTCAAAGTGTTTTCATGGTTTCCCTCTCAATACATCCTCACTACAACCCAAAGAGGGAAAGGGGACAAGTTGCAAATGAGGAAGGTGCAGTATTTACATAGGACTACAGTGAGCGGTCTGAGGTCTTAAGTTAGACAAAGATAGAAATCAGACGGAACACCTCTAACTCCTGGTCTGGGGGTCTTTACCTTCACCAGTGCAATGATTTTACCGAAACCAAGATGGGTGTTACATAAGGACTCACAGCAGCTTAGCCTCTGGGCTCTAACTTGGTTTCTCCATCAGTGGATCACTCCTATCTTTCTTCCTCTGTGGTGTCATTCCATCACCCAACCAGGTTCCCACTATGGAGCTGGGCCATTGGCAAGATCTGAGTAAGATGTTTAGGGTCTCAAGCCCTGTTAAGATTTACTATACACACTTCAGCCCAATCAAATACCAAACCAGAAAAGAAGCATGAGAACATCCAGAGAGTTCTTGATTTTCTTAAATTTCTACTTGGACGCTTTCTTCCTCACACTAAAATTTTTCCAAAAAAATATTTTGGAGGGGTGCTCTGTTTTGTAGATATTCCAAGCATGTATACATTGTGCTATCAAAATCAGCCACTTGGAAATGAATAGTAAAGAACACACACACACACATACACACAGCCCTCATCCTACACATAACCAATGCCTACACCAGGGGCCTCTGCCAAACCACCTCAGGCCCAGCTCCCTGCAGGGGTCTGTTGTCAGATCTCTGAGGAAAGCTTCCATGAAGAAAGGCACAACCAATAATGTGCTTCCCTGAGGTGCCATCCTGTCAACTCTGTTTCCTTCCACCAGGGCTGGAAGCCTGGGTGCTCTTCTAACTGAGTCAGAATCATTTAGCTCATGAATAATCCTGTCACAACTAGTGATACGCTCCACTAGAATCATTCAAAGTTAATACAAGTATAAGTTAAGAGCTTGATAAAATCCAAACACAGCTTCCTTGCTGGGGATGGCGGTGGTAGCAAGGAGAGAAGTCATGGGCCCAAAACCTTGATAATAAATATGCCCCTCAAATTGCCAGTGGGAGGCTACAATTCCCATTGTGTCCATTAACTCAGGAATTGTTCTTTCCATCTGCAAGTGAGTTTTGAAAGGAACGATTTGCATTTCTAACCACGGTATCTCCAGCCCGAGAAAAGATTTAAATTCCACATCAAACTTCACTTTGGCAACTGTATATTATCCTGCCCTAACTCTTCGATCGCACGTTTTGTTATGAATCGATGTCCCTTGCAGTAGTTAATTCTGGACAGCGGAGGGGAGGCACAGTAATGTATTTCTATGTAGCCTTCCTTGTTTGCTGCTCTGATTTGCTCATATAGACATGGCCATCATACACATGTGCATGGTAGCAGCCGACCATAATGGCCCAGTTACATTTAAATTCAAAATACAAACTTTAACAAAAAATTATTCATGGTTTACCATGGAAGGAAGCCAGGGTGACAGCTAGCCACTTTCTTTGTAAATAAGCAAGATAATAACCAGGCGGCACATGTAAATGATAGCCGCTGTGTATTTGAAGCAGTGATAATATCACTGCTAAAATAATACTTTATTCTAAATTATGTTTCATCTGAGACCAATAATATGGGGAATGAGTCATTAGCCTTTGTTCCCCCTTTGAAAAGAACTGATTGTGTGATATTGATTTCAAAGACCTACCTGTAGTTAAAGCTGAAAGCTGCTTTCGGAAGCTATCAAGGATGCTTGCCTTGCCCGAAGGAACATACCCCACCTACTGTTAGCTGCCTCCATGGACAGGGTACCTGTTTACTACAAGGGTTTTACTTTTGCAAACCAGGAATGAGGCCATTATCACCTAACCGCATAGTGGCCACAGCAGTATCTTGCAGATTTGGGAAAGAAGGAAGATGGGTTTTGACAGTGCCTGACCCTCATTGTCTGCATCTGGGCTCATGCGTGGAGCAATCGCAGCCCCTCCACTCGTTCTCACTGAGCCCTTCTCCCCCACATGCACATTTCTACAGGCTAGGTTTGGGATTAATCCTAACTGAGGATCAAAGGAGGAAAAAGTTGGCTCCAACCTCACCCACTGAAAGGCAGCAACTTCTGTCACTCTAGTTCCCTTCTGCAACTAGAACCATGAACTGTTAGCATCATAAGGTGGAAAGAGCTTAGACCCCTGAAAAACCAAATGGAAAAGAATTTCCATTTGGTTGAACTGCAATTTACCTGAACAAACATCAAACTGTCTTAGGATAATTCACTGAGATGGTGGATTTATTGGTTGCTAACAAACTAGAAAGTAATGCATACCTCTTTCCCTGGACCATGCCCCCCGCCCCCAAGCACCATCATTTAGCCAGAATGACATATGTGTTATCATTTCAAATGCCAATCCTATCCTTTAAAGTATTCCTCAATCATTAGTCTTCCTTTGGCTTCTGGCAGCTCTCCACCACCCATTGAAATGTTGGCTGTCCCTCCATTGTGTGACAGGGTCAGTAAGAAATGAAATGAATCAAAGCTCCTGGCTGTGCCCCCAGCAAGTCGGCTGCAAGTACAGTCAGTTTTAATTGATGGAGCAACTTACTGAGTCTCTCAATTAAAATATTCGATTTGAGCCACATGGTATCCTAGGATCTGCCTGACCTCTCTCTGGAGCTCAGAGGTGGTGACATCAGAATACAGCAGGCAGCAGTAAGTGCACCTGTTCTGTAATTAAGGTCCTTCCTCACCCTCCAGGGAATGATGCCAAAGCTTTAACTTGAGACACAGGGCAGATAAAATGTTAATTGCAATCATGTAGGAGGAGGCACAAGGTATGAGCTGTACTGCTCACCTTGCTCAGTCAGATTTCAAGAAGGCGGTATCTGAGAGTTGATGGCTCTATTAACATTCTTACTGTGCTTTTCAAGACTGTAATATTTGCAGTACTCTCTCCACCAAACACATGATTAAGAAGAAAAGAAAAAGTGCCTGGTAGGTAAGAGCAATGGCGCTCACAAGTGGTAAAAACTTACAGGTCTAGGGGGGCATTAATGTGCAGAATCACTATTATTATGCTTTGTGCATTAACTCTGTCTGGGCTGAAAGCTGATCCAATTCTGTCAAACACAGAACACCAAATGGCCTATATTCTCAAAGGATGTTCCCTTAGAAAACGTCCATATGAAGATGCTTCCTGGGAAATCTGCAAGCTTTTTGTCCTTTAGTAAGTATATCAATAGGTGTTAAGGAATTGGCACAAGCAATTTTGAAAGGCAAAGAAGAAATCATTGGTGTAGCTCTGCTAGCCCCTTCACTTTTAGGTGAAAAATTGACCTCTGTCTTCTGACTGCAATCCAGTGGTATACCACTCAGCCACTCCCTGGTATTGCAGTGACCCCATCCTTTCTATCAATAAACTTAGGATATCAAATACATGGCGTCTGAGTAGACACTATCTAACTCCACTATGTCAGGTCTTGTTAATTAATCTCAACACTGCTGCTCAACCCCATTCTCCAGATGGCCACTGCTAACTGACCAAAGCTGATAGAAAGATGAAACCAATTGTTCATTCACATACTAGATGCTGTATTTATTTTTCTACAAATTACCACTTGAGGTTATCCCCACATCTCCCACCCCCGGATTCTCCCCACATCTGCTCAGGAATTCAGACTGACCTGGGCTCAATCCACCTTCATTAGTCTTTGGCTATGGGTTCTGGGAAAACTCACCTGACCTTCCTGATCCTCTGTTGTATTATTAAAACTGTGCCCCATAGGGTTAATGGTTAAAATGAGCAGAAAAGTTAAAGCTTGTTTTTCAGAGAGCTATTTCTCCCTAATCAGCTCTTGTTCCTTTCCAGACCCCACTTACAAATCTACTAGCTGTCTCTGCAGAAGCCGGGACTCAAGGTCAACCGGAATGGTTCCAGCCTAGGAACAAGCAAGGCCCTGTGTTCCTTACCTGAGGTAACAAGTCCGAGACCCCATCTAGTTTATGACAGCCCTGACAGCAGGCCCATAACCCCTTCTCTTTGTCCTAAGATAACCTCCTGGTGGCAAGGCCTGAATCTTGCCTCGTTCTGACGTTCTCTCCCCCACAAAGTGAACATGGGATGTATGTATATTACGTAGATGTTTGCTCATTGCACATGCTCCATCATTCCTCATGAATAGTCATCAGTCCACCCCTTTTCATCAATATGTATGTCGTCTCAGCTGCTACGATTACAAAAAATTTGTTCTCTCCCCTTTCGGGGAGGCAGATTTGAAACTTGCCCTCCTGCCTCCTCATTTGGCTGCCTCTTGAATAAAACCTTCCCTTGTTGTATACCTGATGTGTCCGTGACTGGCTTTGTTGTAGCTCATGCAAATGGATTTGTATACATTATACATTATGTATAATGTACAGTGGGAGTGGAAGGACTGTTTTAGATAATGTATATGTGACTATTAACTACCTAGCATAAGGCCTGCCATACCAAAGGTGGTCAATAGACATGTGTTCATTTCATTTTTCAGCATGGAAAGCACTGAGATACCATTCAAGAACAACAGAATTTGCTCTCAGGTTTGATTTTTCTTTTACTCCCCCATCATGTTATAACTATTAAGAAACATAAACTTCATGACATAACTCACATTTAGAAACAGGATTAACATTAGTGGTGAAAATATGAAGGCATGCATGTGAAATGATTTTTCATATATTGATGTTTGTTCCCAATATCATTGGCAGAGAAAGTTGGTATAAGTTGGAGGGTTTCATGCATTACTGAAGTGATGTTAAAACCTCCTAGGTCTTCTTGGGGCGCCTGGGTAGCTCGGTGGGTTAAGGCCTCTGCCTTCGGCTTGGGTAATGGTCCAGGGTCCTGGGATCAAGCCCTGCATCGGGCTGTCTGCTTAGCGGGGAGCCTGCTTCTCCCTCTCTCTCTGCCTGCCTCTCTGCCTACTTGTGATATCTCTCTGTCAAATAAATAAATAAAATCTTAAAAAAAAAAAAAAACTTCCTAGGTATTCTTATAGAAGAATATGGAGATGAAGATGGAGTCTGGAATCTTTGGTGTGTCTTAATTAACATAATGCTGGGAAAAACATCAGAGATGAGGAAGAGGAGTCTCATGTTTTCCTAGAAAAACAGCCTAAACTTAGAGCCTGTAGAACTCTGCCTGCATTCCTACAGGAGCTACATAGGTCAAGCAGATTATCAAAGTATGGCTTTGAATGAGAAGAGAAGCAGCAAGTCCACAAGCCTACTGTCTAAGGACTGCAACAGAGCAAGACTGAAATTCTTGAGCGACAGATAATGTCAGGCCCCTCAACCAATGCAAAATCCCCAGCACCACCGAGGAGACCACTGAGGTTGGAGTGAATCAGGTGGGTTAAGACAAAAGAATACTGTGGCGACTGGGTGATTAAGCGTCTGCCTTTGGCTCAGGTCATGATCCCATGGTCCTGGGATCGAGCCCTGCATTGGGCTTCCTGCTCAATCTCGAAAGAAAAGAAAGAAAGAAAGAAAGAAAGAAGAGAGAGAGAGAGAGAGAGAGAGAGAGAAAGAAAGAAAGAAAGAAAGAAAGAAAGAAAGAAAGAAAGAAAGGAAGAAAGGAAGAAAGACCAAAGAATATCTACTATCATCGTATAGGCATGTTAAGGAAAGAGTGCTAAGGGTCATTACAGGGGCTCCACATAGCCTTTAAGACAAATCCATACTTCTAAGCATAACCCACAAGGACCTCCATGACCTAAGGCCTCCATTTTCTCTAGTCTCATCTTTTACCCACTCTGCCTTCTAACACAACTCCATGCTGCTTGTGATTCCATGCATACCAAGATGTTCCTCTCCCCTGGGCCTCTACTCATGCTGTGCCCTCCACTGGAAGACACTGCCTCCCCTCTTCTCTCCCTCCCACCAACTTCCTCCAATTCTCTGACTTGACTCCTCATCTTTTAAAACTCCGCAACCCCAGGGAACCTCCTGCAAGCTGTGTCACATACTTTCTCCATGCCTCCCATAATTCACTGAGCATAAGCTCTGTCACTGCACTTACCATCCTGCTTTCTGACTAACCACTTCTGAATCTTCCGGTCTAGACTATAAGCAACAGGAGGACAGGGACCCCCTGTGCCTCTCAGTTGCAGTAATGCCAGTGCGTAGTAGCACTAGGCTTGGTGCAGGGCAGTGCAGAAATGGTTACTGGATGAATGAATTCCTGAATAAGGGATGAATGACTAATGTACACCTCAGGCATGGAGAGGGGGAAAGGGAGGGAAACCAACCACATCCTACAGACCACCTCCTGTCCACTCCAACCAGCCCCACCCAGAGGTACGGAAGTGCCTTGGTGACTGTATGTGGGAGATGCTTAAGACTGGGGTTTCTAGGGTTGTCACACTACCTATCCCACCACAGAGAGGCTACCAACCTATCTAGCCCTGAATAGATCCAGTTTATTTCCCCACAGATGGCTTTAAAGTTACATTTCTTTTTTTAATCCCTTCTGATATGGAAGAATCCCCAGAGCTCAGTCAAACATTAATCACATTAGACTGTTTGTCACTTTAGTCAACACCAGAGATGAAGCTATGCCCACGCCAGCCACAGCTTGCCATCAAACCTGATGACGTTGCGATGATAAAAAGTGACACAAGACCTGGCTAGCATACACACACCACCCACTCCTGGCGATGCAGGAGATTCAGCTGACAAGCATTTTAGGAGCAGGAGGAAAGGAAGGCTGTTTCTCAGAATATGTAGTTGGAATAAATGGGATAGGTAAAGTACTCTCCAAACAGCATCGAGATACAAACAGTATTAAGTGATGTAGTATTTTTCTTGAGCCACTGAACCTACTTCTCCCCGACATAATAATAAATATGTTACAAATACCCAGTTATATTACAATCTGGCTTTCCAATGGAGCAGCTGATCAGTTCCTTATTTCACACAGGCGTCAGTATGGGAGCTATAGGGGATAGAATGACATCTATTTTGGGCGCCTGGGTGGCTCAGTGGGTTAAGCCGCTGCCTTCGGCTCAGGTCATGATCTCAGGGTCCTGGATCGAGTCCCGCATCGGGCTCTCTGCTCAGCAGGGAGCCTGCTTCCTCCTCTCTCTCTCTGCCTGCCTCTCTGCCTACTTGTAATCTCTCTCTGTCAAATAAATAAATAAATCTTTAAAAAAAATGACATCTATTTTATGGTTTCTCAAAAGGTTATTAATTCAGCCTATTTGCTACAATGCACACTTTGTTCCATTAATATATTTAACAAATATTTTCTTAGTGTATGCCCTGTGCACACACTAGAGGCTCAGATGGGTCAACAGGGAGAGGGGGAGACAAGACTGGGAGGACGAACTGACCTCTGAAATACAAGTCGATGAGATCCGAAAATAAATCCTTCTTCAGCAATTTTTTAGTGATGTTTCCTTTAACTCTGTGCTTCCAAACTGAGTTTTCAACATTTGTGATAGTGTGTGCCAATTTAATGTTCTGTTTGTCCTAAAAGGTAAGGTAACTCTTGGATATAGGCAGAAATCTTAATCCAAGATGCAAAAGAATTGGTTTATTCATTAATGGAAGATATAGCATCCACAGTAACCCTGATATAGAATATTCTGGTAAGAAAACTAGGAAAATGACTAGGCCATAAGGACCCTCCAGGCTTCAGAGAATTCAGAGAACAAGGAAAAGTGTTAAAAAGTTAAATGAAAGCTGGTGCAGCCACTCTGGAAAACAACATGGAGGTTCCTCAAAATGTTGAAAATAGAACTGCCCTATGACCCAGCAATTGCACTATTGGGTATTTACCCTAAAGATACAAACGTAGTGATCCAAAGGGGCACGTGCACCCGAATGTTTACAGCAGCAATGTCCAAAATAGCCAAACTATGGAAAGAACCTAGATGTCCATCAACAGATGAATGGATCAAGAAGATGTGGTATATATACACAATGGAATACTATGCAGCCATCAAAAGAAATGAAATCTTGCCATTTGCGACAACATGGATGGAACTAGAGCGTATCATGCTTAGCGAAATAAGTCAAGCAGAGAAAGACAACTATCATACGATCTCCCTGATATGAGGAAGTGGTGATGCAACATGGGGGCTTAAGTGGGTAGGAGAAGAATCAATGAAACAAGATAGGATTGGGAGGGAGACAAACCATAAGTGACTCTTAATCTCACAAAACAAACTGAGGGTCGCTGGGGGGAGGGGGTTTGGGAGAACGGGGTGGGATTATGGACATTGGGGAGGGTATGTGCTTTGGTGAGTGCTGTGAAGTGTGTAAACCTGGTGATTCACAGACCTGTACCCCTGGGGATAAAAATATATGTTTATAAAAAATAAAAAATTAAAAAAAAAAGTTAAATGAATAATTAATGTGTAAAAAAATTCATAGTATTTAACAGCAAAGTGGCATTTTATCTTAATACCTGGCACCAGATGTCCTCATGGAGAGAATTAAAATTGTGGAGAAATGACTTATCAGGACTTGAGTAGGTGGTGCAAGCCTAAGGATTTGGGACCAGGATATCTGAGAAAGGGCAAAGGAATAGGGAAAGTGTTGATTTTTCTCACAAGGGCTGGAGAGATGAACAAGAAAAAGAGAAAACAGGAAAGGTAGTGCTGAGACCGGGCACAGAGAATGTGCCAAGAGAGCCACTGGCACAAATTTGATTCTACAGAGTTTCAGGAAGGAGAAATTCCAATATCCAAGATTAAAGCTGTTTCACATGCAAGCATGGAATGACAACCTCTCCACTATCCGTCTAAAACTTATGAAAATTCTCAAAAGAATTTAGACTGCTAGAGTTTTCCCAGAATCCAAGGAGTTTTATATTGATTTACACAGAGAAGCACAGGAAAATATATGTTTGGGAATGGAATCCCCGAGGCAAAGAAGGGCAAGGGAATAAAACCCCGTGAAGACGTCACTGAACTCCTGAAAACTCCCACAAAGGCAGAACACTCTCCCACACACCCTGCTGACTTCCAGGTTACTTTGTTTTATTTCATGTGAGAACTTTTGCATTCTGTGGTAACTGAAAGAAAAGTTGAGACAATGTCTCAAATCTCTGTGGCTACTGGGAGGTGGTACCAGGGCACAATTGTTGGGAATTGACCTGCAGGTCTGTGATTGTGCCAACTGGCTTTCAAACAATCAAAATCTACAATGTCATCTTCTTTCCTTGGAAGAGAAAAAATAAGATTTCTATTCAAAAACAAGACTTTGCAATTAAAAGTATAGCTGAATCTCAATCAGTTGGGATGGTCAAGTAAATTCTACATTTTCTTTCCTAATCTGCCACTGAATGCAAACAGGGAATAAAGACAAATGATTTATATGAAAATTCATATAATATGATCACAACTTTCAAGAGAAACTTGAAACCAGCAATTGAAATAAGCCTCATCGTTCTCATCTACAAAATAAATTATTAATGGTGATATTTGAATAAGATCTGTGGTCTAATTAATAACATTGCACCAATGTCAGTTTTCTGGTTTTGGTAATACATAGAGTTGTGTCAGATGTTATTGTAAGTTGGGTTAAGGGTATACAGGACCTCTCTGTATTATTATTACAATTTCTCATAAGTCTATAATTACTTAAAAATAAAGAGTTTGAAAGAAATGGTGTTAATAATATCCTTCTCACAGGCTAATAATTAAATGGAATAAAATATGAAAATATATTGTTGAATTGCCAAAAGAGCATGATTCTTGGTGGTTTAATAATCACTCCTATTCTCCAGCTCTCAAAATCAATGCTCTAGTAACTTTCCTCAGGGTAATAATAGCTAATTCATATGTACCTCTTATATGTGTCAGTTACCATGTTTAGTTTTTTATGTCTATTACCTCATCTAAGTTTCTCAATGATGCCAGAGAGGGATTAATGATGGTTTTCCTTTTACAGGAGAGGAAAATGAGGCTCAGAGGGGTGAGACATTTGAGAAAGACACACAGTTTATAACTGGATAGAAATGGAACACAAAGCTAGGTCGGAGATTCCAGTGCCAGAGCTCTTAACTACCACATGTTGCCTTCTCCTTCTGCTGCCTCACCTCCCCCAGGTGCCAGAATCAAAGAGATTATGGTTTGTATCCATTTTCTATTGCTGTATAACAAATCACAGCAAACTCAGAGGCTTCATAGCAACACTCATTTATTATCTCATTGTTCTGCAAGTCAGATAGTTGGGGCATGGAGTGAAGGGTTCTCAGCTCACATTCTGATGGACTGAAATCAAGGTGTTGAGTAGCTATATTTTCATCTGGAGCTCAAGGTCCTCTCTACACTCAGATGGTTGTGGCAGAACTCAGTTCTTCACAGTTGTAGGACTAAGGTCTCCATTTCCTTGTTGGCCCAAAGGATACTCACACCTCCTCTAGAGTGCCCTCAGATCATGCCATGTGGTTCCTTTTATCTTCAAAGCCAGGAATGAAGACTCTCCTTACATTACATTAAATCATTTTATATTTCAAATCTCTGTCTCCGGGAAGAGCCCCTAACTAGTAAAGTCATCCCAAGAAAATGTTCCTTTCTTAAAACCACCTATGCCACATAAATAGCCTAAAAATGGTATGACATATATCAGAGTGATAGCTTGAGAAGTACCCATGGGCGGGGATCTCTGAAACCACTTTAGAATCTGCCTATCCCAAGACTTTCTGTTTCCAACACTGTCAACCTTCTCCCTTAACCTTGAAGGACTGGGGTATGAAAAGATAAAAGACCATCTCAAGTTAACCTCAAATGCAATTAACTGCTGAAGCCTTTAGCATGTATCACACAGCTGAGCAAGATGGTGTGCTGTTTCCAGCTCTCAAAGTTGCTTGATTCATGGAGATTTCAATGTACACCAAGAGTGAAAAATCAATGTTTTTTTGTTTGTTTGTTTATTTGCTGTCACATTTTGACTAGGACAGAAATCCATGTGAAAAGAATACATCATCTTGACATTTGCAACAACGTGGATGGAACTAGAGGGTATTATGCTGAGTGAAACAAATTAATCAGAGAAAGACAGTTATCATATGATCTCCCTGATATGAGGAATTTGAGAGGCAGAGTTGGGAAGGTAGGGAAGGAAAAAATGAAACAAGATGGGATTGGGAGGGAGACAAACCATAAAAGACTCTTAATCTCACAAAACAAACTGAGGTTTGCTGGTGGGAGGGGGATGTGGAAAGGGTGGTTGGGTTATGGTCATTGCAGAGGCTATGTGCTATGGTGAGTGCTGTGAAGTGTGTAAGCCTGATGATTCACAGACCCGTACCCCTGGGGCAAATTATACATTATACGTTAATAAAAATTTTAAAAATGAAAAAAAAAAAAAAAAGAATACACCAAAGAACACATGGAATACAACTTATCAGGATAACCCGGAAAATCCAGATTATGTTGTCATGTGATTTAATTCCTCTTCAGGGGACACATCGAGGCAAGACTCTCTAAACAGAGTGTTTTGAATATTTCTCTGGCAGATGAACTGCTACTAAATGTAAGTGTAAAGAGGCCAAAAATAATAAAGCGTCAAAGTCTTTAGACCTGCCCCTCCACCAGAGGAAAAAAGAGAATGCTATACTCACCCTTGGCTCTTCTTCCTTTTCCCCTGCACCTTCAGGACCTTCCACTCTCCAGGAAAGAATATTAGCACCAGACTGGTTGGTTGATTTGTCAGTGCATTATTAGAGAAGGGGCAGGAAGACTTCCAGATAAAGGAGAGATAAGAGAAAAAAGTGTGTGCAAGCTGAAAGCAAAAAGTAGTGGGGCCTAATAGAGTTAGAAAGTGAGATACTAGAGAAAATATGGGATAGGAAGGACTAGGAACCTTTTAATCTTTTCTGGAAAAAATAAAAATCTTAATTTGCTCTAAGTAAGTATTGATTTGCTTGAAGGTGGAGAGTGTTCTTAAATCCACTAAAATGATAAATAAAACTGTGTGTGAATATACTTTTTTGAAAATTCTAAAACTCCCATAGGAAAAGTTATTTGACCCTAAAAATGTTGTGAGAAAGATACCATGACTATGGGAATAGCACTGGAAAGGTCTGGATGCTTCTGGAGAAAATAGAGGGTTGTTATTAAAAGGTCTCAGACATCTTTTTGTGTCTTCTTCAATTTCTTTCATGAGTGTTCTGTAGTTCCTCGAGTACAGATCCTTTACCTCTTTGGTTAGGTTTATTCCCAGGTATCTTATGGTATACCCAACTTTTGTAGCAACATGGACAGGACTGGAAGAGATTATGCTGAGTGAAATAAGTCAAGCAGAGAGAGTCAGTTATCATATGGTTTCACTTATTTGTGGAGCATAACAAATAGCATGGAGGACATGGGGAGTTGGAGAGGAGAAGGGAGTTGGGGGATATTGGAAGGGGAGGTGAACCGTGAGAGACTATGGACTCTGAAAAACAATCTGAAGGGGTTTGAAGTGGTGCGGGGTGGGAGGTTGGGGGAACCAGGTGGTGGGTATTAGAGAAGGTATGGATTGCATGGAGCACTGGGTGTGGTACAAAAATTATTAATATTGTTATGCTGAAAATAAATAAAAAATAAATTAATTTTAAAAATCATCACAAAAAAAAAAAAAGGTCTCAATTACGGGCATACAGAGGCCCTGAAAATCCAAGTCACTGGCTTCTTGGTTGTGAATGGGACCTGACATAACTAGCACATATATCATAAAAATGTACCCAATATTTGATGATAGAGAAAGTGGTCCTAACAGATCTTCTAATGTCACTTGATAACAGTTTGTGATGGCCAACCTCCAATACAGCAGCCAATGATCCTTTCTGATTTCCATACCCTTTTGTACTCTCCCCACACACTGAACCAGGGATGGTCTGTGTTGTAAATAGATACAGATCTGGTAATATGGGGCTATGGAGGTTAAGTCATGGAGGTCAGGTATTGTGGCCTCTGCCTTAGTCTCTTAGATTGCTTACTCTGGTAAAGCTATATCCTAAGGCCACTCAAGTTGCCCTGCAGAAAGTCCCATGTGGAGAAGAACAGAGGCCTTTCACCAAGAGCCAGTATCAACTTATCAGTAACATGAATGAGCCAAACTGGAAGTGGATCCTCCAGGCCCCATCAAACCAAATCGCTATAGTCTTGGCTAATATCAGAATGCAATCTCATAAGCCAGAACTGTGTACTCGTACTGCTACAGGACACCTGACTCATCTATATTGTAAGACTTAATCTATTATTATTCTATAAGCCACTGAATTTTTGGAATAATTTGTTATCCAGTATTTAGCTTAGTTAATACATAGGCCAATATGCAGAGGTGGTGCTCAATGATCAATTACTAACATTGATATCCAATCTAATATAAGCAAAGATAACATCTAATCTAGTAAAAACATAAATAAGTAAAGGTTTCTGTTAAGTATGGATGATAATGCTGCCATAACTTATAAATACACAGTAGCACATTTTTACCATTGGCTGACAATGATGTTTATTCCCTCTTGGTTACAATGAGAAAATGTAATGCTTATATTTTCTCTCGACATATTGATTTCACAAGTATACTATAGATCCTTCTAACTCTGGAATAAAACCACTACCTATCTAACAATAACAACAACAAAAAAAATCCACATCCTTTTTACTTCGCTTCTTTTTACAATAACAAAGGGAAAAGCTTATACTAATCCTCAGCTGGATTTAGAAACCAAAGAAAGTGAAATTTGACAGTATCTTAGTGACATAATAATGAAAATCATCAAATCAGTATTAATACTCTTGATGGAATTTGTTTAAGTAATCAATGTAAATGTATTCACTGCACACCTTGCATAATAAGATATTCTCTACAATCAAAAATTAATAAGCATGAAACTCTACAATGTATTTATTTCTGAAAAGAACAAATATTATGGCCTCATAAGAACAATTGAGTGATCTCAATATTTTCTCTCTCCAATCTAAGGCAATTAAAGTTGAACCAACCACAAAGAAATATAAATAATTACAAAATGAAAACCATTGAGGAGAAACTCACAAACAAATGATGAATTGTGTAAACTAGCTCATTAAAGCCTAGTAATTTCCAAGCTTTGCTAAGCAGAAAAAGTATTATTTACAACAGGAGGAATTATAGTCCCTCACTTTTGCAGTACTCTGGTAATGACAAATAGTGTCATCTGGGGGTAATTCCAGAAGGCAAACTGTGTACTTCTGGAGGTAAACTGTATTTATGTTTCAGTGAGAAGTCCAAGAAAGACATTTAGGTGATTGCTGAGCTATTATTGATAATCTTTTCAAACATCTAACAGCAGGGATGAGCATGTCTGCAGCAAGTGACAAGAAGTTAAACTAGTAGAGGCAATAATAATAAGTAATAAGTAAAATAATGATAGCAACATATCGTGAGATTTGTGAAACACTTACTGTCAATTTTAAAAGTAGCCATAGGAGTGCCTGGGTGACTCAGTGAGTTAAGCCTTTGCCTTCAACTCAGGTAATGATCTCAAGGTCTTGGGATCAAGCCCCGAATCAGGCTCTCTGCTCAGCGGGGAGCCTGCTTCCCCCTCTCTCTCTGCCTGCTCCTCTGCCTACTTGTGATTTCTCTCTGTCTTTTTAAAAGAAAAAAAAAAAAAAAGATAAAGTAGCCATAATCATCCCTAGCTCTCCCTCTTTGCAATGTGAAAGCAGATTTTCCCACTTCACAGACGTGGGCTGGCCTTATGACTTGCTTGGTCTAAGCCCCACGGAAGAAAGGATGTGGGCAAGCTGCTGGAAGATATGGGACCATGTAGGGGAGAACTGAGCCATCTCTGAAACTGACCACAGATACATGAATGAGCAGAGCTGAGATCAGAATAACCACCCAGTAGAACCCAACCCATAGAATCATAAGCTCAACTGATGGTTGCTTTAAGTCATTAACTTTGGGGTAGTTTGTTATGCAGCAATAGTTAACTGGTATGTGCCAGGCACTACATGAAGTGGTTTAAACCCATTATTTAATAGAATCCTTGCTACATGCCATGAAGCAGGTAGTATTATTGTCCCGATTTTAGAGGTGAGAACATGAGGCACAGAACAACAAAGGGAACTCATTGTTTAATTTAACTGGAATATCCCAAGGACATGATCCTATGGGATTCAGGTATGACTGGTCCAGAACTTCAGGGAATGTCACCACGACTCCATTTTAATTATTCTCCATTTTTTTGATCCATTTGTCTCATCTCTGTATAGATTTATTCTCAAACAGCCTCTCTCCCTGTGGCTGGTCATCACAATCCAAAGGAAAATAGCTCAGGTGGCAGTCTGGGGAGGCTCTGACTGCCTAGACCTAATCATGTGCCCAATTCAGGGACCAAAGGGCAGGTGAAGCCTTGTGATTGATAGTCCCACGAGAATCACCTGGTAGAGATGGGATGGGAGAGGAATAATTCTGTGATAGAGAAATGAGTATTAGGCAGACAGTAGCACTATGCCCTCAGCAATGGCTCCCAGATTCACTAGATAGATTCTAGGACCCCTGAGGGCTGAAATGATTGGGAACCTTTGAACTTTAACATCAAGCCAATACACAAAACCAAGGACTCCGCTCTTCTAGTGCCCAGGCACCTTTCTCTTCCCACATCTCTCCATGCCACCTTGCCACAACTCCTCTCCCTGAATAATAAGAACACTCTCCAGCACTTTTTAGTTTTATAGATTTAGCTGATGTTTGAAGAACAGCATTTTCTCCACAGCTAAATTGGAAAGTGGATTATTTGCTTTACAAAAGGATTCTCAACTTTACAAAGGATTTCCCAGAAGAGGACTTTAAATAGCAACCTCCCCCTAGTGCTTTTAAACTATGATTTCATTCGGAAGCTATTGCTTCTGAATACCTCAGATTTAGTTTACTTGAGGGGCTGGGCTAGGCAGTTTCTAAGAGGACTTCCTGTGACCAACAGCTTATATGCAAAAAGACCAGGATAGTGGCACTGAGCAGCCAGCATTCTAAGCCTGGCTTTGTCATTGATTTACTATCTGTGTGATGACTTTGGGCAAGTTACTGAACCACTATGAGCTGTGGTGCCCTCACCTGTAAAAGGTGTGTGAGAATGTCACCTACCTCACTGGTATATTGTGAGGATTAAATGAGTTGAGATACATGAAATGCCTAGCACATTGCTAATATGAATCAAGCAGTCTGCCTGCAACTACTTTGACATTTAGTCTTCTGTAGCTAGAGGGATCCCTTCAAAAAGTAATTTCTACCTTGTCATAACATCCTACTCAAAATCTCAATAGTTTCTCAATGCTATAATTAAAAACTCAATTCTCTGGAATATTCAACTAGGGCCAAAGGATTGGCCTCCCCTTGGCTGCTCTGTGTCGTGACTCACCATGCTCATTCTTATCTTTTTTCAAAACCTACTATTTTTTTCAAATTACAAAAAAAAGAACCCCACAAAATTTCTTCTCCTCTTATTCTAGCTTCTCCTGTGAGCCCCAGCCCCATTTCTGTGCTCTCCTTTGCAATGAAACTTCTTGAAGGATTTACCCATGTTCATGATGTTCAGCTGTTCTTTCCCAACTGGCCACCTTGACATCTCCACTTGGATATAAAATGTAAATCTTATCTCAGCATGCCCAGCAATGAACTAGTTCCTTCCTTCCCTAGCTTGCTCTCCTGGGACTTCTTCTCACATCAGTTGATGGCAACTCCAACCTTCTGGTTGCTCAGACTGAAAGTCTTACAGAAATGTCTGACTATGCTTACCTGACATCCATATCCATCAGCTAAGCCTACTAGCTCACCCTCAGGGTATAAGTGAAGGATGACCCCTTCTCACTACCTACACTACCTTCGACTGGCCCATGCCATGACCATCTTTTGTTGAAATCACTTCAATAGTCTCCTCATGACCTGGCTTCCACCATTGGCCCCTACACCTTTATTCCCAGTACAGTAGGATAAGAAATGCTTTTTAAACAGAAGTCAGATGATGTCCTGACTGCTCAAAACCCTCCAGTAGTTGCTCCACTCAGAACAGAAGTTGAAGTCTAACAATGACCTGAAGACCCTCTATAATCGAAACACCACCCAGATCCTTCGGCTTATTTCCCACTAACTTTCCACCTCATCCACTCTGCTCCAACCATACTGGCCTCCTGAATGTACCACGCACACTCCTACCTTTCAAACTGGGTATTCTCTCTACCTGCAACACTTTTCCACTGGGTATCTACAGAGCTCACCTCCTCATCTTTCAGACTGTCACCTTCATAATGAGGCTTTTCTTGATCAGTCCCTTCAAAAGTATAAGTTGCCCCAAGTGGAACTGCTCATGATTCTCCTCATCTACCTCTATCCTTTTCCCTTATTACCTTCTAGAGTACTATATAACTTAATTATGTTCATTCTTCATTGGCTCTCCCTTTTCCAAACATATAAGCTCTTCAAGGACTGGGAACTTAGTGTCTTCTTCATGTGTCCTACACAACCAGAAAAAATGTCCAGTGTATAATAGATGTTCAATCAATAATTGTTAACTAAGTATATGCTCTTGCCATTCTGGTTTTCTTCTGCCCTCTCAAAACTTGAGGTTGTAACCCAGACATCACTTCCTCAGAAAAATTTTCAATGACCACCTTTTCATTCTTCAATGACAGACCTAATGCCCCTCTTCTTCACAGAACTTTTGAGAGATCTAATTTCTATTTGCTTTGTGACAACCCAAGCTCTGTCAGGATGGGAAAAACTGTTTTAACTTATCATCTTTTCAGGAATCCCTAAAAGTTTCTGTATATAGTAGGTATTTAATAAATATTTATCAAATAAATATTTATTGAACATAAATATTTATAATAGATGGAAATTCATTGTATTATACAAAGTTAATATTCCTTTACTCATCAATGGCCCCCCAAGCACATACACAATTAACATGATTAAAATCCACCTCCTTTATTTGTTACTTGAAAAATTTCTACCTGTACTCCAAATAGGCCAGTGGTAACCTGCAGGCTCTTATAGATACTTGGCTTTCTACCCTATGTGGCAAAAGGAGTGTACACAAGTGACCCACTCCTCTTCTGTTAGAATTTTACATCAGTATTATTTGTTTTCAACCAAAGCAAACCCTTCCATTTCCATCTTAAAAGCATGCAAATATTTTATGTGGATAACAAACTAAAATTTGCAGATTATACTCCAAAAAAAAAAAAAATCCACTTTTAACCTCTCCAATTTAAAGTGTTTTTTTCTAAATCTACTTTACAAGATTAATTCAAAATTCATCATTATAAGAAAGATGAGCAAAATCGTTTGTTAAAAGGGGATTGTACATCTCTGATCTTCCAGTAACTGCATAATTCCCATAATTCCACATGCATGGAATTATGACTATCTGAATTAGGGCTTACATCACATACCCTGGCTTTGTTGGGTTGTGTCAACAATTTAAGACAGAAAACCACTGATACAACACTCTGCTTCATAAAATTAAATAGAGCTTCTTTCTGAATACACTGCAGCCATTTTACCCTGGGCCTTCAAGAAGGCTCAGAATAAAGAGATACAGGTTAACTACTTATGTATTCTAAGCTTTCTTCTCAGAACATTTACATAGTGTGTCCCGATTGGGATGTTCAAGATTGACTGCTGAGCACTAAATAGTCTGGGCTCAGCCATAGGAATAGATTAGTATTCAGAAGCCTGATGGAATTTTCCTCTAAAGTAGGGCTCTACTTCTCCTTCCTACCCCACTCTGAACAGACACTATAACTCTTGTGTGTGTCTGAGGCCTTGGTAAAGAAAGCTGTGGTATAGAGGGTGGGTTAGGCCTTTTACCTTTGCCAGGATTCTGAGAGAAAAATGAGACACTTTAATGATTTTACTACCAAATATTTCAGGCATATAAAAATGTATCAAAATAATAGAACTAACACTCTTGTGTCCTACTAAACTTTGTCAACTCTTATATTTTGCCTTCTATCAGATCTACAGAAACAGAAAGGAAATATCCGAGATGTGGCTGAAGATCCTTGAGAAATCCACCTATACCATTCATTCACCGACCGTCTTTCTGAGATGTATTTACTCTCTGGAGTAAAAAGTTTACATGGATAAATGTGTTTTCATCTATAAAAATTTGTTATCTATAAAATTGTTATATATGCACTTTACTCTGTGTGTGTGTTTTAAAACTTTGTACAAACATTATCATATTCTGTGTCTCTATGCAAGCTACAGAGACACACACATACACACACACACACACACACACACACACACACACTCCTTGGCTCACTCTTCCATTTTTGAAAATGTATCCATATTAAAATATAAATAAATAACATTCTATTTCATCCACTTTAAACTACTGAATTGCATTATAGCATTTAGACTCACCACTGATACACTCATTCTCATGGTGGTATATATTCATGATATTTCTTTTCTTCAGTTTGGGGGGAGGGCAGGAGTACTGGTGTAGGAGAGAAGAATAAAAAGTGGTTTTTTTTCTTCCTGGTGATTCCAATCTGTACTCTTCAAGAGAGCCCATATGGTTAAAAGATGTCTGTGATGGTTAATTTTTTGTTAATTAATTGATCAGATTTTTGGTCAAATGTTATTCCAGATATTTCTGTGAGGGTGTTTTATTGGTGGGATTAACATTTAAGTTGATGGAATGTGAGTAAAGCAGATTGCCCTCCATAATGTAGATGGACCTCATTCTATCAGTTGAGGGCATTAAGACTGAGGTCCTCTGAGCAAGAAGGAATTCTCCCAGCAGACTGCCCTGTCCACATCTAATGAACTGTAACTCTTCTATGAGTCTCCCAGGCCATCTGGCAGACTTTGGACTCACTGAACCTTCACAATCACATGAGCCAATTCCTGAAAATCAACCAATCAATCAATTTCTCTCTCTCTCTTTCTATATAGATAGATACACACACACACACACACACACACACACACACACGCAAATATGAATGTACAAATACATACATACACATCCTGTTCCTCTTGTTTCTCGGGAAAACCCTTACTAATATAATGACAAAATACAAGAGCATTTGTTTTCATTTGTGGCCCTTTGCTCTTTGGATATCAAAAACTTCATGAAAAATACAAGAATATCACATAAGCATGAGCAAAAATGATGGAGACATTTGTTTAGTATATTCTCTTCTAGTTCACTAAAGCTTACACTTTCTACCCTGAGCCATGACTTTCTTTCTCTACCACTGTCTGTGCTTTATGAGAAAATGTAAGGTTAATCTTGGTACTCCTAATAGGCACTCAACTAATGTTTATTGAATTGTTAGATGAATAAATGGGTGGTAATTTCAGAGAGCCAAACAGGAATAATGGTAATAAAGGAACCAGTTAACCAATAAACCCACCAATAAAAATACATTTGTGGGGTATGGGCATATATTTAGTGCTATGTTGGGAATTGTTGGACAATAGGTCCAAAGAGACTTGGAAAAATAATCACAATGGTGACATTTAAGATAAATAAAAAATAAAAGCAACAAAGAAATGCTGGTGTAAAAGGAGCACATGATAAAGGAAAATATACACAGAATCATAAGAAAGTAGTGATAAAAATAAATATGAGAGTGAGTATAAGAAGAATGAGTGGTAGCATGACAAATTTTGGATTTTGGAACTGAAGGTCCACATTCAAATCATTAACACTGCCTTTCTCTGTCCCATGTAACTCGGCCAGATTGAATGCCTCTTCTACAAGAGGGCTTTCAGTTGTCTCTCACTGTGTTCACCCTCTAGATTGTCCATGTGTTTTCTAGTGAGTAAGTTAGTTATTATACTAATGTCAAGTACTAATTTATTAATTTTCCTCTACTCTCTGTCCCTCAGTCACAAAAGCTAGAGTGTTATCCAAGCATAGCAGCATTCAGTACCAAATTAGACCATCTTCAAAAGAAACTATTGGTCTCTGTCAATACCCAGTGACATGGACCAAGTGTAGGGTGAACCACCCTCTTACTCTTGGATGATTTCACATTTCACATCCTGTTCTGGAAACTTTAGAATCTTGTGACATATCATATAATGAAACATGGGTCATATAAGTGCCTTCAAGTTGCTCAAATCAGCAATCTTGTAACATGATGGCAAGTCACATGAAAAATTATCAGAAACACAGAAAGCACTCAATTGCGTTTGTTGCAGAATTCCTCCTCAAACATGCAGGGGTTGAACTCTCCTTTGTGTTACCCCTTTGTGGAAATGTTTTATGTTTAATCAACCTCTCTTGACCACATGCCTGAGAAATGCAATTCCCTTTTCAATAGGGAAAATTGGCCCCTGACTGATTTCCATTATATTTATATATCCTTAGCCTTGCTGGGCATGCATCAGCTGGGTCTCTGCAATGACTAAGTGATGGATGGGGCTCTCTGGAGCAGAAAGGAGATGCATCTCCATAGGACTGAGTTCTTCCTTTCCATCTATCTGCTCTGAAGGTATACCATCTCTCAGCTGGAAGCCACAAAAACACAACACAAAGATCCTGAGACACAACAAAGTGTTTTGAAAAAAAGAACTGGGAAATATAAAGCATAGTCAAAGGGGTCAGAGTATTCTGTTATAGTCTTGACTCTGCTGCTAGCTAAATAGGTGACCTTGGATAAACCCCATAAACTCATTAGTAAAATGAGATTCCATCTCACTTATCTCAGGAAACAACAAAAAAATGACAATGATATTAGGAATGCAAGTTTTTTGATAAATATCATCCTGTACAGTCAACTAAGGATAAAATCTCAAGGTGCCTTCTCTAGCGCTCTTATTTGGCCCACAGCAGTAGAGCTTTGTGGTTACATGTAAGGAAGGATGTTGGGAGTGATCTGCAGGGTTTAAATTCCACCTCCAACTCTGGCTATATGTGTGAGCCTAGGCAAGTTACTTAAACTGAATTATCAACCTTCTTTTCCTGATCTACAAAATAATTAGCTCATAGAGTTATTCTCATGATAGTTCCACTGATGACAAAATTAACACAACTGAGGTGATTCCAGTTCTGGACATTAATTCTAGACACGGTGTCAGTTGGTATAGTGTTTGTTTAAAAACTGAGAAATCAACTTACAGAAGGCTAACACAACAAATCATGGAAAAGGTAAAACTCCTTTCTATGCCCAGTGCCAGAATTCATCCCCAGACCTCCCGTCCTCCTCCCTGTTATCCCTTTAGTGAGCTCAAGTTCAATGGGACTTTAAAGCAGACCTTCCTTCATACCACCCATTGAAGAATGAATTGTAGCTATAAGACACTGCCCTCCAGAATGTGCATCTTGTGGGACCAAGCACAGGACACAAGAAAATCTGAAAGAAAAATTCTAAAGTCTATACACAAATACTCAAGACAAAGGAAGTTAGAAATGAAGAAGCAAGGGAATTATCCTAGTGGGATATGGGTCACTGTGGCTATACTAGACGTAATCACCATTAGGTTCTTGAATGGCTTCTGTGAAAACATTGCCCAACATATTTTATTATCTATAATCTCATTCAGAGTAAATATTGTCATTCCTTCTTTATAGAGGAGGAAAAGACTCAAGGTGATGTCTCCTGGCTAAAGTCACACAGAAGTAAGTTATGAAAAGAGAGGGATTCTGTGATAGGCTTTTACAGCCATACCCCCACACACTCGGGTTTTTAAAAGTTCGTTTGGCTGGTCACATAAAATAACTCACCCCTAAATGGTCAAGACAGTCTTCTGGACCTTGGACTATTATCTTCTGGCCTTCGTTGACCCACTAAAAGCTTCAGTTCCCAAAATCTCTAGATAAAGAGTGGTTCCAAAGGCTCCATGAACCTAAAAGAAAGAAGAGAATAATAAATGGGCAAAATCCTAATTACACAAGTAAAAAACACTGGCAGAATAAACCACTAAAAATAGGAACTACCATTTCCTAGAAAATGGGGGGAACAGAGTTTAGGCCTTCATCTTGAAAAATATAAAGCTAAACTGTATTAAAAGGAGTTAATTTAATGTTTAATAAAAACATGAGTTAAATTGCAATTATTTGATGATCATTAACAAAGAATATCTGAAATTATTTTCCAAGGAAATTACATAATCGCATGCTCATGATACCCTTCAATGTAAAGGGAATCATTTTTACATTTAAAAAAAAATGAAATTTCATCAATTTTCCCAAAGGCCTCCCTGCATCCTTTGATATTCAAATCACCAAATTATTCTCTTTTGAAGCCTATCTTGTCAGGATCCTCCTTGTCGATTTTTCTCTTCTTCAATTATTAACTGGTCTAACTCTGTCAGATCCTCATTTGTCTATTATTTTGCATGTGATTAGAGAAATTCTCCATCATCATCCCTTGATCTTTGCAAAAATCCTGCAACTTTTTTCCAAGATGTGCAACTTTTTCCAAGATGTGCAGTTTTCTTCTGAAATCAAATTGGAATATATATGTGCTATGTTATCAGACGTACCAGGGAAGGTACCAATGCTGTGGATGTAGAGAGGTGTGTTAAGTGAAGAGAGATACTCACACGGACACTAACCGTAGCGAGTGGACTGTTTAGTGCATGCTGTCATGCGCGGATGCTTTTCATCCCACTCTCCTATATAGCTGTAAACTTAGGGGTGATGGTAAGTAACACTGGGATAAAAGGATTCTCTGTAGTAGAAAGAATGGTAACTCCTAACTCGTACAGATCTCTTCACAGACAGCAAGTTAATTTCACTACCATCACCTGCTGTCATTCTAACACCATCCTTCAAAGAGAAGTGAAGCAAGTATTTTTATACACAATTTACAGATGAGGAAACAGACTCAGCAAGATGGCCATTTTTAAAAGAATTTCTTCCTAGCCTACTCTCTATCTTCATAGTAGTAGCTTTCATTTACTGTTCTCTTGTTTGGTATTGAGTACTGTGCTAAGCATTTTACACATATCACCCTATTTATTCCTGATAATTGTCCTACCAAATGATTATAATTAGGCATTATTACCTCAAATTTAAAAAGACAAAATGAAGGATAATTGAAGTTAAGGAACTTGCTGTGTTAAGTCACGTATTGCTACAAAAATGCTGCTTAACAAATGACCCCAAAATCTCAAATGCTTCCAACAATCATCATACATTTCCTATTCAAAGAATCAGTTGAAGGACTGAGTTGACTCTGGTTCAGGTTGTGGGTTAGGTTCAGAAGTGACCCAAGCTAAAGTTGCAGTAGGTATCTGGGACAAGACCTCCTCATGACATGTCAGCAGTGCATGAGTCTATGTTCATGTTATGTCCCCCAACTTATCACTCTCCTAAATGAGTCAGAGGGTAAATACAAAGTCAATGGAATAAGGATGTAGAATTTGTCTACTCGACTAGGAGGCAGTGCAAACTCACAGGATTAAGAATACGGGTGGGCAATCCTATTACAGGTATGGAGTGGCATACAGGGCAACAGTTAAGCATCTTCAACAACAGACTTACTTTACCACTGGCCCAACTTCCCCTAATAAGTTCTGGCTCCAGAGCCCATGCTGTTAACTACCTCAGGGTACTTCTTTGAATCTGCACCTAATGCACAAAGGTGAATCTTCATGGTCATGTTGATATATCACTATTTCCTCCTGACCAAAGTTGTTTAGCACCTGTTGGCTGAACCCTCTTGATCCTCCTTTGTATATCTGGCCCCATATAGCTGAAAAACTGACCCAGATCTGGGTGATTATGTATCTTTCATACAGCAGCTAAGTAGGAGGCAAAGATTTCTTCCTGTCCTGAACTGACCTGTATTGAAATAGCAATTCTCAGTTCACAAAGCATTTTCATAGGTCTTATTTCAGTGGGTTCCTCTCCCCTTAATTTTAGGGGGTAGACATTATTATACAGATTTGCAGATTTAGAAGGCGAGGCTTAGCAAGAAAAAATAACCCTCCAAATGCATAGCCCATGAGCTCCATGGTCCTGATGTGACCTGCAACTTTCTGTTTAATGTACTTTTAACATTTGGGCAAGAAACTTAACTGGAAACTACTACAGATGACCTCATTTAAGCTTTATAGCAGTGAAATGGGCAAGATGCTCTTAACCCTTTCTGTACATGACAAGTTAGAACAATTGTTTCAGGTCATATGTTAGGAAGTGGCAAAGCCAGGGTCCAGCCCAGCTGTGTCACTCCACTGTCTATGCCTTTAAACTCTGCACTATTTTGTTTCTTCTTTCATTCTTGTCCCATCTCTCCGCTTAGTAATCAGCTGCCAAGAGCTAGATGGTCTCTTGTCTTGAACCCTTGTCATACAGTCAAACCATGGTCTGGTTCCTTGTCTCCAGGCTCCAGGTCCCTCATCTTCTTGACTCCATGCCTTAATCTCTCTTTTCTTTCTTTTCTAAGACACCTGTTTGCTCCCATGCTTTTTAGTTCCATCTGGATCAATTGCTTTCTGACCCTCAAGCCCACTGGCTAGATTCTGATGCCTGCTGCCTTCATCCTGCCACAGAAAACTCTCCCTTCTTAATGTCTTATTTTAAGGCATTTCTGCTTTTACAATTCTATCAATTTGGGTTGGAATGGCTTAGGATTCAACTTTGAGACAAAGAGGTTGACAAATATGTTTACAAGAATAAATCTATCATTGCTGCTTTTGTCCACAATGTATCTCACATATTTAAATTGTTCTTTTTAAATTTACATATAATAAAATTAAATATTTTTAATGTACAGGTTGGTGGATTTTAACACACAAATTAGTTTGTGTAACTACTATCACAATCAATATACAGAACCATTCTATCAACCCCCCAATCTTCCCCCTGTTTTCCCTTTATAGTTAAACTCTTCTTCACCCCTAACAATTGATAACCACTGAGAAGTTTCTCATTACTATAGTTTTGTGTTTTCAAGAATGTCACATAATTGGAACTGTATAATACATAACCTTTTTTTTATTTTAAAGATTTTATGTATTTATTTGACAGAGAGAGATCACAAATAGGCAGAGAGGCAGGCAGAGAGAGAAGGGGGGAAGCAGGCTCGCCACTGAGCAGAGAGCCTGATGTGAGGGTCGATCCCAGGACCCTGGGATCATGACCCGAGCTGAAGGCAGAGGTTATAATCCACTGAGCCACCCAGGTGCCCCAATACATAACCTTTTGAGACTGGCTTCTTTCTCTCAGCTTAGTACCTTTGAGATGCATCCAGGATGTTGTATGTATCCATAGGTCCTACATTCTTAGTGCTGAATAATATTCCATTGTATGGATGTACCACAGTTTGTTTACCCACTCACCTGTTGGAGGACATTTGGCCAGTTTCCAGTGTGGGGTGACTGTGAGTAGAGCTGGTATGAACATTCACATGCAGATGTTTGTAAGAACAGAAGTTTTTATTACTTTAGGATAAATCTTTAGGAGCAGATTGCTGGGTCATATGGTAGCTGTGTTCTTAACTGTATTAAGAAAGTGCCACAGTTTTCCAAAGTTAGAGGTAGTTTTCATATCTACCAGATTGCGGTTTTATTACAGGCAGATGCTATTACAGTGTTATGTCTGCTCTTTGTTCCTCCAGATCCATTCTTGGCTCTTCTTCATTTTTCTCCATGCTCAGAAGACTGGTGTCCATGGTTGCACCAACTGCCTCCCTTGTCTTATTGCTTCCATTGGATTTAGCCTGTGAAAGACACTGTCAAGATTGCAGAGGGCAGAAGAAGGATGTCGGGATTTATTTGCCTGATGCTTCCCTTTTGGTCGCCAGAATTGCTACCTCTCTCTAACGTAGCTGCTGCTTCTTCCAGGTCACACATTTTCTTTCATTCCTTCACCTCCATCAACCTACTCCTGGTCACCAGGAGTCAATGTGCTGTCCCTGGTCATTCAGGATCTTAATCTTCCCAAAATAGTGACTTCCTTCCTTCCTATAAAATAGGAAGATCAGTGAGAAAACAGAGGCTCAACGATAACTTGTCTAAGGTCACATGGCTGGTAAGCAGCAAAGCCAAGATGAAAATCCAAGTCTTTTGACTCTTATTCCCATGCATTTCCCAATAAACAACTGCACCCATTTGTGTCAATGCTCTTATTACATATCTACTGCATATGCTGGAAGCATTAAAATAAATTAGCAAAGTCTTGAATATATGATTCACATCTTCTGAGCAGATTGACTGTATCAACATAGCTTTTTTTATTATTTATTTGATTTTGTTTCTTAATTCCTAATACTTGCGGTACTTTCACATCAATTCTAAGCTTAATAAAAATGATCAGAATTTCTGAATAAAACATGGGAAAACTAAATAAAATATTTTCCTTTTAAGTGAATATTGTGTGATGGTAATGTACCCCATACAATGAATTGAATAGATTAATAATTTCATTTAGACTTTACATATTTCAAATAAACATCTACTCACATAATTACCAATGGTGAAACTGAAAGCAACTAATCTTGTTTAACCAAATAACCAGTGCTTACTGCTGGTCTGGTCTTACCACCTTTAGGGAGAAACATAAATAGAGGTCCAATGGAGAGCTCTATATTCACATTCATCTATTCATTCCTTTGCAAATAACTATTGACTTCATTTAAGCCCCTTACCCAAGGTCTCTCTGCTAGTAAAAGGAAGAGCAACTTCTCTTGATTTTCACATCAGGAATCTATTTGCTATGTGAGTGTCATTTAACACCAGGACTCCTGAGATGCACTCTTAAGGGATCTTCTTAGGTGCTCTTTAGGGAGTCCAACAATCACAATTTGTCCAAGAGTGGGGGAGTTTTCCCAAGATGTGGGACATTTAGCACTAAAACTGGAAAAATCCTAGACAAACTGGAATGAAAGGGTCATCCTAACTAGACAGCATATGTTTGAATTCAATTATAAGAAGGATGATGATGATTCAGTACACACACACACACACACACATATATATTCAGAGTCTACTGGAATTATGCAAACAAAATTATTTGTAGCTTCAATTCTCTTCCCTACCACATCTCTTTCCCTTTATCCCTAAATGCAGAGGAGTCAGAAGCAGCAGGCTGAGTTGGGGAAAATGTGGAGAAAGGAGAGCAAATTCCTGCCTGCATTTCCTTTCCTATGGCTGGTCAGTGGAATGCAAGGCAAGTGTAAACCCAAGTGAGCAAACCAGCTGTGAACTGATGACAGACTAGACTCTTGAATTTTCTATCTCTGAAAATGATATCTGAGTATCTGAAACCAACCAGAAAACTAATGGAATCTGTTTAACACAGTATCTTGGAACAAAGAAAGGAATTCAACAGAAGATATCTGAAGGCAGAGTTGGGCATAAAACAAAGCCATTTCTTGGCTGTTCCCTATCAAGACCAGCCCGCTTAAAAAAGTAGTTTGGCGTGAATTCCCAGAAGTGGAACTGCTGGATTAGATGGTAGCTCTATTTTTAAGTATTTGAAAAGCCTCCATATTGTTTTCTACAGCAACTGCATCATTCCCACCAAAAGTACATGTGTTCTAGTTTCTCCACATCTTCACCAACACTTATCTTTTTTTAAAGTTTCTATTTAAATTAAATTAAATTTAATGAACATATATTATATTGTTAGTTTCAGAGGAAGAATTTAGTGATTCATCAGTTGCATACAACACCCAGTGCTCATTATTTCAAGCGCCCTCCTTAATGTCCATTGCCCAGTCACCTCATCCCCTCACTACCTCTCTTCCAGCTACCTTCAGTTTGTTTCCTATAGTTAAGAGTCTCTTATGGTTTGCCTCCCTGCCTGTTTTTGTCTTATTTTTCCTTCACTTCCCCTATGATTATGTTTTGTTTCTTAATTTATATGTGAGTGATATCATATGGTATCTGTCTTTCATTGACTGACTTATTCTGCTCAGCACAATAATCTCTAATTCCATTCATGTCATTGCAAATGGCAAGATTTTATCCATTTTGATGGCTGAGTAATATTCCATTTTATATATATACCACTTCTTCTCTATCCATTCATCTGTCAATGAACATCTGGGTTCTTTCCATAGTTTGGCTAACATGGACATTGTTGCTATAAACATTGGGGTGCATGTGCCCATTTGGATCACTATGTAGTCCAATTGCTGGGTCGTAGGATAGCTCTATTATCAACTTTCTAAGAACTCCATGCTGGTTTCCAGAGTGGCTGCACCAGTTTGCCTTCCCATCAACAGTGTAAGTTCCCCTTTTTCTGCATCCTTGCCAACATCTGTCATTTGCTGACTTGTTAATTTTAGCTATTCTGATTGGTTTGAGGTGGTATCTCATTGTGGTTTTCAATTAGCAATAATTGCGCCTAAGATAAACCTCATTAGCTACAATACTGCCACTGTGCAAAGCTTCATTGTGGTTTTGATTCGTATTTCCTTGATGCCAAGTGATGTTGAGCATTTCTTCATGTGTGTGTTAGCCATTTGTATGCCTTTGGAGAAGTGTCAGTTCATGTCTTCTGCCCATTTTTTTCTTGACTGGATTTTTTTGTTTTGTTTTATTTTCTGGGTGTTGGGTTCGATTAGTTCTTTATAGATTTTGGATACTAGCCCTTTATCTGATGAGACATTTGTAAATACCTTTTCCCATCACAAGGTTATTTTCGTTTGTTGACTATTTCCTTAGCTATGCAAAAGCTTTTTATCTTGATGAATATAATAGCTATCTTAACAGGTGTGATGGGATATCTCATTATGGATTTGATTTGCATTTCCCTGATGATAAATGATACTGAGCACTTTTTCATGTACCTGTTGGCCCTTTGTATGTCCCCTTTTGCAGAAATGTCTATTCAAGTTTTTTTTATTAATGAGATTATTTGGATGTTTTTGCTATTGAGTTATAGGAGTTTCTTACATATTTTCCATATTAACCCCTTATCCGATATATGGTTTGCAGCATTGTTCGTAATATCCAATATACAGAAACAACAAAAATGTTCATCAGTGAGTGGAAGAAAAAAGAAAACGCAGTATACACATACAATGGAATACTATCCAGTTGAAAAATAATAATCATGCCACCTACCATCTATCCTTGAATTCTGAAACCTTATTATATCTGGTCTTTTATTAGATTTCCAGTTAATGCTGGGCCTTTCCAAATTGACTCTCTGCTCCTTAAAGATAGATGTTGGTCTGTCTCTATTTTGTTCACCCCACAATGTCAGGATATGGATGAACACTTACAAGGTACTCAGTAAGTACACAGTGGCTCTTAGCTCATGAATCTGTCTGAGGTAGGGAGTTGCGACTTCTCCATTATCTTTGCCAACTGCACCTGGGGAGCACTTAATTCTGAACTCGATGCCAGCTGAATCTCTAATTAAACTAAATTACTCAGATTCTAACAAGGCCTCCACATACACATGGAGCCATAGAGTCCTCAAGCAATGGGTCTCAGACTGTGTCTCCCAAAGTCCCAGGGTTCACTGCAGAATCTCACAAACTAAGGAGACAGAGAAGCTTGGTGGAGAGCCAAAGGGGAGATTTTAAGTTTTCTCATCTTTCCTTTAAGCCAGGCAGCTGTTCTCTCGGTTCTATACTTTAAGGTTTCAGGTTAAGATTTTAGAGGTATTTTCCACTTTACATAAAAGGGAATTACCCAGATAACAGAGGGAATCAGCGGCTAAAAACAGACATGAGAATGCTACCCATGAGAAAACTATAATGATAATCTCCTTCAAGTGGAATATTTTCTAAGTTTCTATGTGATCTGAGCCTCACTTTCTATGAAAACAACAGTCCCCAGAGCCCTCTCTGTATAATGTATTCTACAATTTGGCTCATTTGGCAGCATTATTACCATTTAAAAAGTATAATTTAATAGTCATCAGTAGTGACTTGCTGAGTATCTCAGTGTGTGGGCCCATGCGTGTGAATTTCCTTATGGGTGTGGGCTTAGGTGTCTCTTCCATACAGGTAATCATCCTGTCATCAAGTCTGTGTACTGCCGCACTTACCCGCAGTAATCACGGCAATATCAGTAATAAGCAGAACACAGAATAGATATTTTGGGGGAAATAGACACATCCAAGACTTTATAAAAATTGAATGATCTCTAGTATTTGCATTTGTTTTTCTGTGTATGTGGTTTCTACTTTCATTGGCAATGCCTTTTTTTTCCCTTGATTATTATTTCTGGTTTTTCGTCACATATAAGTTTATAATACCATTTTTCCATTTCACAGTCTTACGTGCTGAATCACTGAAAACATAAGATTAAACCAGCGAAAGAGAAGAAACCTATTTTAGGAGCTGTAAAACAGGGGATATAGAAGATCTTCTAGGACAAGAGACACTGGTTTTTCCCAAGAAGCGTTGTTATTAATCTAACAATGAAAAGATATTTTCCAGACCTAAATGTTCATAATGGAAAGAAACAGAGAGACACACACACAGAGCAACAGATCACTGAGAAAGAAGTTCAGAAATCATGAGGGAAAGTTGGTGAGAAAAAAGCATGAGTCTTAGAGCTTATTTAAAGGAAAAAATTATTTAAAGGAAAATACTTGGGGCACCTGGATGGCTCAGAGGGTTAAGCCTCTGCCTTCGGCTCAGGTTATGATCTCAGGGTCCTGGGATCGAGTCCCACATCGGGCTCTCTGCTCAGCAGGGAGCCTGCTTCCCCCTCTCTCTCTGCCTGCCTCTCTGCCTACTTGTGATCTCTCTCTGTCAAATAAAAAATAAAATCTTAAAAAAAAAAAATAAAGGAAAAAGACTTGCCCTCACAAACCATTTTTTTTTCACAAACCATTTTTAACCTCTTTTGGTCCCTATATTTTTGCTACTAAATCTATTGAAGACCCAACAAAGCATTTGTTTATGAGAGCTGTATCTTCTAATATTGACCATATTTGAAATTAAACCTGAAAAACTTAAAGGATATTTATTTGTGGAGCATAACAAATAGCATGGAGGAAATGGGGAGTTAGAGAGGAGAAGGGAGTTGGGGGAAATTGGAAGGGGAGGTGAATCATGAGATACTATGGACTCTGAAAAACAATCTGAGGGGTTTGAAGTGGCGAGGGGTGGGAGGTTGGGGTATCAGGTGGTGGTATTAGAGAGGACACGGATTGCATGGGTGTGGTGAAAAAATAATGAATACTGTTATGCTGAAAATAAATAAATTTAATTTTTAAAAAGGATATTTATTAATTTATTTTAAATAACAATAAACTTATTATATTCATAATGCATTTCTATGAAAATGAAAAAATAAAAAAGGCATTAAATATTCAAGCTTAGGTTGGTAAATATAAATTTTCCAAAATTCTAAAAATGGTTGCCTGGAGCTTCAAACTTGCCATTGGCAACTAATACTCTAGTTGTTTTCTGTTGTTGTTGTTGTTGTTGTTGTTGTTGTTTTTGAAATGACAAGCTCACTTCATTCATTTTAGAGAAAATGTCTCTCAAGTGCCCAAAACCAAATACTGTCAGTTGGTCAGTTGGTCTTTCAAGTAAAAATGGTGTTCAGTGAAAAAGCAGGTAATTCTGCTCACAGCTCAAACAACTGCCTAATAAGTATATTTCCTTAAAATAACCATTATACTATATATACCTAGTTTGCAATGGAAGTGTGTGTGCCCTGCGTATTTCTTATTTCTTTACACAGAATATAAAAATAATTTTATTTCCTCATCAAGGACAGTCCTATATGAAACTAGCATTTTTTAAATAGTGTAAATGCATGGTTTGAAGAATACAACTCCTCATATGATTTGAACCCATGGCCTTGATTTGTACTGAAGCAACATTATTCTTGTAATAGCAGAGCAAGTGTCAGTAGGAAAAAAATATGGTATCTCAGTATTACCATGAAAATATTTTTGACCTCTAGAACTCCCTGAAAGGGTTTTAGGGACCTCTAGGGCATTACTGTGATGACTACTGTCTTTAATTCTTTCCCTCTTCACTTTCCTCCCTATGCTTGTGAACAAAGCAGGTAGAGGCTTGGAGCCAAATACTAATGGACAACCACAGATAAATATAACCTGTCTCCTGTCCCCACAGATCCTAGTCTCCTTGAAAGCTCTGTCTCCTAGTGATACACTCCCTTTCTTCCCCTACTGCCCTCTGTCATTTGCAACAAAAAATCCCTAACCAAGCAGAGCATTTAAAAGACCCAAACCAGATCCTTCAGATTTTATTTCATTCCATGGATTTTCCATAGCCTATTTAATCTATTATTAATATCTATAACCTATTAGCATTGATCAATTGATCAGTATCCTCATTCCTTTTCTTATGTTCTACAACATGAGTATGTTTATAGTTTGAATTATATCAAATGTCCATTTTTGAGTGTGTCAAAAAATGGTTGAATAACATCAATTTCATGTAGTTCAACCAAATAGCCAAAGTATTATTTTCTATTATTGGAGGGGAAAAAACAAAATACATCAGCTGAAAGAAAACAGACTGTTTCCAAGTGATGGACTTTTACTCCAGTAAGAACAATTTCAGTAAGGTAAAGATCACATGACTGAAAATGTGCCTTTGTTGAAACAAAAAATTCCCTTTTGGACCATGCTGTTTTTGTTCAAATACTGAGCTCACCTGTTTGTTTTTATGACCCTATATTGTTGAGGAAGATAGATCTCCCATTGCTGGTATCCTTCCAGGTGGACATCTAGCCTCTCTCACACACCATCCCACTCACTCCTCCCCATAAGAAATTTGAGATAAAGAACAGAGCTTTATCTGGAGTCACCCCCTTTCTCTCAGGATGACAAGTTCAATCAACTCCTTCAAACTGTACCTTATACAGGGGCAGGCTCCTGGGTGGGAAGAAGAGGTATGCCGTGTTGATGCAGCATTGTCTTTGGTGGAAAGTTTTATAGTAATCTGGGATTCACAGTAAAGAATTACACCATAAAAAAAAAAAAAAAAAAAAAAAAAAAAAGGAATTACGCCATAACCACACACCCAAAGCACTTTCTGACTTCTCAATGTCTAGCTCTAAATTTGGCAGGAAAAGAAAGATTAATTTTTCCTCTTTAGATATCAACATGGTGCTGCTCACATTTATTTGCCTAATCCATAACATAATGCCTGGCACACAGCAGCCACTCAACAAATATTTGAGATACATGTTTGCAAACATTCACTCACTCAAACATTCACTCACTCAAACAAATATTTGTTGAGTGACTGAATGTTTGCAAACATGTATCTTCTTAAGAATGAGACTCTATGGCTTTATCCATGCATGACGGCCAAGGGAAGAAGTTTATATTATATACTAAGGATGTTAAGGGAGTAGGAAATTATTGAAGGTTTTAAGCAGGAGGATACATGAGCAAACTCACGTTTAAAGTGTTAATTAAATAATCACAAAGACAAATGGGAAATTGTTTCTGGTGGAGATCCAGACAAGGGCAGGTGGTGGTTAGTGGGGGAGGAGGATGTCATATGGGTCTGTTTCCACCTCATTACTTTCATGGTCTTCTTTGCAGAAATGAGATGGGGAGATTTGCATCCTGCTTGATCTCTGTAGGTGGTTGATGTTACTTTTGTGACACCTGCTTCACAATATCTGGTTGTTTGTCCTTGATACAATGAGGCTTCTCTGGAGCTTATGACAATGATGTCGATTATTTTTCCCAGAGGGAAAATAAAATTGACTGTAGAATCTTATTGATGAGTTTTGGCTATCTGCTTCTCGGAGATAAAAAGCTTTCCACACATTATATGACTGGCAATTTAAACACTTTTTCATAGTCATTGTGGTCTAGTGATCATGGATGTCATCTGGGGACAAACCATTTATTTGTCTTTGCCTTCTGCCTCAGAACAGCTCTATAAACAGACTGATGGAATATTCCAGATTTGGAAAGGGGTCTTGAGGACCTACTGTAAGATTTTAAAGGTAACTTTACTTCTTGCCACCCTTAACTGCAGAATAGGTCTATGGTCTCTTTACCATTTTTAGTAAAGGCCACATCATCTACAACATGGAAAGAAGTGGGTATCAGCCTACCCAACTAAATCCCAGCTGGGTTAATCTTGACTGTAGGGTGACAGAGGTTGGCAAATCCCATCTTTGCATCCAAATTGTAAGAAAAACTTGAAAATGGAATTAAAGCCAATAGTGACCATGAGTAAATGAAAATAGGTTTGACATCGTCACAAACTGATGGAGCTATCATACAAAACGGTGAAGAGGAAGCACAACAGCTATTGATACTGTTTTCCCCCACAGTCCCCAAGACTTCAAACTTGTATTCCTGATGAAAATTGATAGGGTTTAGATCACGCTGCCAGTAAACACAACACAAGTGAAACCACACCATCTTTCCAATCTCCAGCATAACAGAACTAAGTATTCTCTTTTACCAGGGCCATATTCAGCAGAGAAATGTTTGCTTACAACTCCAGTTGTTCAATTTTTTGCATGGATAAGCCATAGAATCTAATTCTTAAGAAGCTAAACACTTGCAAACACTATTCATTCAATAAATATTTATTGAATTGATCTTATGTGCCAGGCATTATGCTATAGATTAAGTAGATAAATATTCACAAAGCACATACAGTCTGTGATCTCAGAATTACATATAATTCAAGCATGTGCAGAAAATTGCCTATAGAATATAGATGTCACAAGAGCAATTTAACCTATCCAATTACACAGATGAGAAAACTGAGACCTAGGGAGTTATTTTCCTAGCATCACACAGTAATAAACAAGAGCATTGGAGATGATAATAAGCACCATTAATCTTTACTGAGTAATAACTATGTGCCAAGTACCTGGTAAGTAAGTTCTTCACTTGGGCTATTTTCATGAATTTTTATACAATTTTTCTCAAATAAAAAGAGTGAGGTATAAGTTCATAGAGTAAGGTTTATCTAGGCAGGGTGACTTGAAAGAAAGTGCTCCTAGTTACTGTCACACTGCTAACATGTGTCATCTCAGTGACACATGCACTTATCACCACCTAAAGTCCAACACCTGCTAATATCCACAAAACTAAGGGAATTTAGCCAATGTATAAAGAAATGGTGATACAGAAACCATCTACTTGCTTACATTAAAGCCATGAATGACCATGAAAAATAAAAATTTTTGGTTTAAGGTTTCCAAAATATGTCTGAAATTTTGGTCATTGGTATATCAAGTTTTCCTGTATGAATTATACATGATGCTAGAAAATGATTATTTTTAACAACAGAGGATGAAACCAAAAGCTAACTTTCTGTAAAGGTGAATGTCCTTCATTTTACCAGAAAGCTCCCCAAGAGGGCCCTTGAAATGTTATGACTTTCAGGTCCCTCAAAACTTACATTTATTAGTACTTTAGCCAATATAGAAATGTGCCCTAAGAGAGTTAATTCTGGCTTTGAATTTCTAACTATAAGGCTTTGGGTAATTTATCTATTAGAAGCCTTTTTTCATATCTACTAAATGGAAATAAATGGAAATAATCATTCTTGACATCATAGGATTATTGGGAGAACAAGAGTGGGCATGTTCATATAACAAGAAAGACCAATGGTACATGTTGCCTCTTATACCTGTTTCCCTGAGAATGGATTTTATCTATAATAACAACACCTCAAGGTACAGTGGCTAAAATGAACAAGGGTCCATCTTTCCCATCTGATAAGAAGTCCAGAAAGAGTCTCAGAAATGTCATTGGGATCCAGTCTCATTGAATCTTTCTCTTTAGCCTTCCTTGGTGTGGACTCCATCTTGACAGCTTCAGAACGGCTCTCTATCCCAGACATTATGTTTGCATACCAAGAAGAAAAAAGAAGGGAACATGAGGTATGCCCACTGAATTCATCTCCTTGTAACAGGAAAATACTATTTCCAGGAAGTCCACTGTGTAGGGAGAGAGTTAATTTATAGTTTGCAGTGATAATTCCATTCCTATCCCATGGTTGGCTAGAACCATGCCAGGAACCATGGTACTGGTCCTTGAACAAGGAAGGGATGAAACACATTAACTAGTGCTTTACAATATTATGCTTAAAGTCCAGAATCCCCAGGAGGCAAGGTATACCAGCTTCTCTACACTGTTCATTGAAAATGTGTAGACTGATAGGCTGCAGCTGGTTTACCTGGTTTTATAGCCTAGTTGTTGTTACTTGATCAGTATTGTATAAAAAAATTTCCTCAGTAAACTTGTGCACCAGGTTCCCTAAGAACGGGCTATCTCAAAAGCATAAGGGTAGTTTATGATCTGGTGAGGAGGTACTCCTCTGAAACTGAGAAGCTGTGCCTAGATATTTCAAACCTTCTTGATATTTACCTATGCTTTCTTTATCTTTCTATATTGTATCTTAAGCCTTCATTTAAAATATATATATATATGTATCTTTACATATATAAACAGATGTATCTTTAAATATATAATCTATTTTATATATAGAATAGATATATAGAGATAGATCTCTGTAACAAGAAAATATATATATGTGTATATGATTTGTATTTACATATAGGATCTGTATGTATGGTATACACACATGCATACACACACACACACACACTTGTGAGTTGTTTTAATTATTCAACCCTGTGTAAATGTTGCAACCACCCAGTTATATCTCACTGATAATCAAATCCCATAGCAATCTCAGTTCTAGGGGATCTGGGGTGGAGACAATTTTTAACTAGTAGCATCTCTTAAACAAAACTGGAGTTCTGTACACATGAAAGAGAAAGGCATTTATCTAGTACAGGGTTCTCAAACTTCAGCTAACATCAGAATTACAGATTGTCAGGCCCCAAACCCAGAGTTTGATTCAGTGGGTCTGGGATGGGGCCTGAGAATTTACATTCTTAACAGCTTCCCAGGTGATGCTGTTTCTGCTGGTCCAGGGATTACACTTTGAAAACCATTTGCCTAGCAGAATGAAAAAGGGTAGGATTAGCTTTGCTTCATGTTTGACAGCTTCTATCTACTAGGTTGATTTTATGGTCCAAGCAAAGCAGAAAATAAATGAAGAAACCAATATCAAGCCTGGACAGGGCTTATTTCTATCTTCCTGGGGAAAATGCCACATAAATATCAATCCATTTCATTGGCTTTATTTGGTCTGGGGACCAGAAGGGTACTAATGAAGAGAGTGGCTATTTGGCCAAGGATTTTTAAACCCATCTCAGCAGTGAAGAGTGAGCCATTTGTGCCAACTGCCATAGAAGAAACACTGAGGAAATAGGACAGATGAATCCTAGGGACAGCCAGTTCTGAAATGTTATTTTCTACTGCAAAAATATGACCAAAGAGACCATGCATTCCAGAAGCTGCCAAGCAGAAGCAACAGGAAAGAGAGGAGAAAAGCTGAGAACTGATGCCCACAGCTTTGTATTTTAGGTCTTCATTTACTTCGGCATAAGGTTTGTGTTCTGGCTGTCATGGGAAGGAAATCCGGGGCTTTCCGACAAGCCAGTGGAATAGGACGCTAGACCTACCCTGACTTCACTTGAGAAATGCCAGACCTATCTCTTCCCTCCTAAATTCTAAGGACCCGTTTCCTTAAATCTTGCTTGATAAAGGTCCATGATTCCTTATCCACAATTCTAGAATCCAAACTTTCTGACAACCAAGAGTTTGTAATCTGTTTGTGGTAAAACCTGACCTGATTACATTTGGCAGCAAAGCCTGAGGTGAACTCACATAAAACTATTCATAGTCTTTAAATTTCTTACTTGGTGTGAACAGCTTTACATTTCACTGTAGAAAAATGAACACACTTGATTGTAAAGCTCTGCCCAGACATGCTGGGGAGATTTTACATAATCAGTGAAATATACATCATGTTACCTTTCAAAAGAAGAAAAATTCCAAACTCCAAAATGTCCCAGGAGCTTTTAATATGGTATTGTGGACCTGACCTTTACTTTGCCTATTCATTCTGGTTCCCATTTTTTGATGAATCTTTCTGTCACAGCCTTGCCCAGATCTCTTTCTCCTGGGGCAATTTTCCAATACATCCAGATGTTCGTGAGTTCCCTAGCAACTGGAGACGTGACGCCACTAGTCCGTGGCTGAATCCTATTTTGAACTCAGCAGGGAGCTTTGCTCAAAAAGTCCCTTCTCAGTAGTCTGAAACTCAGGAGAGAAAGTCTGAATCTCCTGACTTGACTGCTTACTTTGGGAAAATCAACTTAATCATTTAAGTCTTCCATTCCTTTCCTTAGGCCACGTTACTGGCAGTATTTTTATATACAAAGGGAAGAAACCACAGCTCAGAAAAATTAATCAACTTCCTATAACACTATCCCAACATGGTTCTAAGACATAATACTGTAAGTAGCTTGAGGGAAGAAACAGACTGTACATCTTCTGTACAGAATAGGCTGCATAATTTGCAAAGCCCTGGGAAAACAAAAGTGCAGGATTCCTTATCCAAAATACACTAAGAATTTCCAGATGGTAATGTTAGAGCTCTAAATCAAACACCAGGTGTTTTAAGTGAGAGGTTGTGCACAGGTGCACAAGTCGCTTGCTCTTGAAGCCGGCACTGCTTCTATATTCTCCATAGCACCTAATAGAGGATGACTTAATGAAATAATGTTTTAATTGAATGCCATCAGTGACAATCAATGGGAGGTAATGCCGAAAAACAACATTCACAAAGTATTACAAAGCTGTCTTCACAATATTCCTACTTTAGTACTATCCATTAGACGGTCTGCTTAACTTGCAAACTGCTTTTTTATGCGTTGAAACAACACTTCTGTAGCAGGCATATTGCCCAGGAGATGGCAACACTGCTTAAAACCTATTGGTACTCAAAGTAATTTATTATCCTTAAAGCTTTTCCTTCTTTTTATACACCAAGCTATAACCTCTTCCAGAAACCATTACCCAACACTTTCTCAAAACACTTCCTTTTGGTTGCATTGTGGATGTGATGGCATGTCCATTTGTCATGGTGAGTTTATAAACATCCAACTTTTCTTCACTGAATATTCAACTTACTCAAATACTGCCCGCTCATGACATAAAAAGCAAGCTAAACAGCCAGGAAGGCCAGAGTCTACACAATCATACCTAATTGGTAGAAAAGGTTGGTTTCATTATGAATAAGCCAGTAATGTTCAATTACCTGTACAAAGGAAAGGGAGCAGAAGTATTTAAAATCTAAAATAATGCATAATTCAAAAACCTCTTTTGTGACTGTAACATTGTCTTTTTTTCTATATTCTCATCAACTATGCTTTGCGTATGGTGCATGAAGAGCTCTATCTACACAAATATACAGGCGGTTGAGTTGGAATAAGCCAGTCTTGTCTAGTGTCCCCTTTTGGTGACCTTGTGCAGAAAGGACAGAAAGATGCTCAAGCTCTGGGAAATCTTAAATATGAATAGTCCCTGCTTCCTCACATCATGGAGGGAGAATCTGAAGTTCAAAGAGACTACTTCCTGTGTTCCTATCCATACTGGAAACTGGAATCAGATTCTTGTCTCCCCTGTTCTCCTCAAACTCGCCATCTACTGTGCTGGCCTAGGTACCCTATCGAACATAGAGCTGAGCTGTCAAGGAAACTGCTGAAAGCAGATCAGGCATCATGGTATTTTGCCTTTTGAAGTGTCCAGAAAAGAAGATTCTAAGAGTAGCAGGCATTAAGTGTAACAAGGTCAAGCTATTTACTGAATCATTAAATAGCAGCACTCCCTAGCTAAACAGCACTCTGTCAGGCACTGAAGGAGTTAACAACAACAGACAACTAGATGATAGTATAGTCTGCTTCCTCATGAAAGGAGTCAACAACCAATTTGGGAGACAACAGTGGGTTCTCACTAGACCCTAAGTTCCTCTGGAGCAAGTTCTGCCTATGTGCCTGGTTTTTGTTCTGTTTCATTTTGTTTGCTTTCTTACATGCGACAAATATCACTGGCCTGGTTGTGCAATGGGAAAGAGACCCAGCCCACCGACCACATCGTCCTAACACTATGCCTCCACCTTGTTGAGGGAAAAAAGACAACAAAGGGATCCCAAGTCAGGACCACAGTGCCAAAACCCTCAATAAGTGATCTGGTACCCCAAGGTGTGGACCTTGTGATGATCAGGCAGTTGCTGGGGGACACATCACAATGTAGGATGGAGGAGGTCTCAGGTGCCTGGAACAGCATGGTCCAACAGGTATGCCATAGCTGTTGACCAGGTCATCCATCCTAATGCTCTGCTCAAGAGGGGAGAAGTTGAGACCCAAGATGGTTCCATCCTTACACCCCACCATGTGCTTCTGCCCCCTCAGGTGGGCTGCAGCCACTGTTGGCCATTGGTTGTACCCACTAGCACCCAGTTCTCTGGGGCACTAAGGGATAGGCTCATTATCTGAGACTCAAATTGGTATTCTTGGACTCCAGTGGTCCTTAGGTCCCACCCCTACCGGCAGGTACCCAGACCCCTGCTCCACACCCTGTTCAGATGTTCTGGTCTTTAACAGCAATGCTTTTGCCTCCATTTAGGTGGCTCAGCAGGTCCCTGACAAATCTGTTGTCCCACAGCTCCTGGATCCTGACTCTGCCATCAATGAAGCCAATGAAGGTCAAGTTGTCTTCAGGGTAGAAGGCCAGGGCCTGGCAGGTGAGAACTGTACAGGGTAGCTCATCTGTCCCATGCAGGGAGGGCACTGTCAGGTCCCACACACTTAAACCAGGCAGGTTGTGGCCACCCATCAGCAGGGTTAGGCTGTTTGAGGACAGCAGGCAGGTGTATAAGTAGGCCAAATAGGTCTGTACACACAGGTTGTTCTTGTCCTATACAAGGATACTTGTCCTATACCACCTGGCTAACCAGACTCCACACTTTGACACCACCCTTGTCAGAGGTGAATGTATGTCATGTGAAGCTGCTGACAGCCATGGCCAGCACCAGTTCCCTGTGCTTTAGCATCTATATGTTCTCCATTCCATGTGGGATGGCCAACTTCTTTGATTGTCAGGGCAAGACATCTGGTCTTTTCCACATATCCCCAAAGTCCTCAGGGTCCCAGCATATGGGCTTCAGAAATGGATAGCTTCTCATAGCAGGCTTCTAGGCCACATAGGAGAGCATCTTCTCTGCTTTGGTACCTGGTTCTGTTCCCCTTTCTTAGGAACCCTCGAGTTGGGGGGTAGCACAGGTGGGATTAGAACCCAAGTGTTTTTGGTACATGGCTCCAGTCCCAAGTAACATGGTCCTGGGTCCTGGCTCTCCAGGCTTGGTGCCTGTTCTGTCATCTTGTGCTGTGGTTGGTCCACCTTCTTGAGGGTCCCAGCAAAGATCTGCCAGAGTTGTTCAGTTAGAATATCCTGCCAATAATGGGGCTCAGATTCCTAAGAAGGCTGCATGTCCAACTGGTATACTGGGACAGTGTCTGCTCCAGAGGGCTGCTTGTTCCTGTCTGATGACCTGTGGCCATGACATCTTTGAAGTGTGGTCCCTGAAGACTGGAGGGCTATGGGGTCTTGGACACTGGGGATGGGGAAGCCTCCGATCTGGCTGATCCTCAGGAATCCTGGTAAGCAGTCTCAACCAGAGGAGACTTGGCTCACCTGGTACTTCCTGGGCTGGAAGCCTAAAGGTCAACTCCAGGTCTCCATTGTCCACAGGAAGCTTTCCGCCTGCTTGTGATGTTCCTGAAGACTCTGCTGGATCTTCTGGAGTATGTAGTACATGCTCTCCATCTGCACCATCAGATAAAGGAAGAACCTGGGGAACTGCTGTCAGAGCTGATCCAGGACACCCCAATAGTTCAGTTCAGGATGAGCCCAAGTTCCTGGGGCCTCATCCTTTGAGGGCACTCCTAGGGGCTGAGATGGCCCCAACAGGTCATCTTCAGGCAGTAGTCACAAGGGCTTTCTACAAGGACTCTCCTTTAGGATGGAGGCCCAGGACAGCAAGGTGGAAACTGTGAAGGGTCAGCCAAGTTCAGGCTGAGAATGAACACTCCTGTGCAGTCTATGGGCCTTTCATCACTGTGCAGCCAAAGCAATCCTTCTAAAAGGGAAGTCTTCATAGGCTTCCTCTGCTCTTAGAATAAGTGCCAAATTTTTAATGCTGTCTTTGAGGTATGGCACAGTATGAGCTAGGGGTCAAAAAACTTCTGTGTAAAGGGCCAGAGAATAAACATTTTCAGTGTTGCCAGCCAACCAATCTCTGTGGCAACCTCTCCATTCCATCACTGCAGCAAGAAAACAGCCACAGACACTTAGTTAATGGACAGGCAAAATAGAAGTCCAATAAAACTCTCTGTTTAAACACAGGCAGTGGGAGGATCCAGCCTGATTTCCACAGTTTGTAGACTCTTGGACTATGCCTCTGAACTTCATGCCTATTAGTCACATGAGCATCTTGTTAAATACAGATTTTAATACATTTGCTTGGGGTAGAGACTTAGATTTTATATTTTTAACAAGTTTGCAGGTGATGCTGGTGCTGCAGATATAGAGAATAGGGACTCTACCTTTTTAGCCTCAGCTCACACCTTCCCTTCACTTTCCATGATGGTACACATAGGACCTGTCAGCTCCTCCTTCCTATCATGTTTTCTCTGCTCCAGGGCCTCTGTGCACACTGTCTTTGGGCTGACTTGTTCTCTTTTTCCTTAATCTATTCACTTAAATTCCATCTCAGATGCCCCCTTCCACAGGAAAGATGCTCCACAGGAGATCAAACATATCCCCATATGCCCTCATTGGTCCAGATACTCTCCACTATCACATTTGCCCTTTTACATTTGTTTGTGTCATTGCTGATTAAGGGCCATCTCCTCCACTGGAATGTAAACTGCTTGAGAAGAGACAATATGCCAGTTTGTTTCTTTTACACCATGTCCCTAGCACAGTTTTCTGTATTCATTGTTACTCCATATTGAAAAAAAATCAATGAAACAATTAATCAATCCCCATTGTCTAGAATGACCCATAATAGACAGGGGCTCAGTTAATACTGTTGGGTAACTTTTAGAAAGTTTTGGAATTCACAAGATTTTTACATTTTGGAAGGTTTGTTTCATTTTGTTTTGTTTTGGGCCCTTTACTGTTCCCCTTCCCTTCCTTCTGTTCTCTACTCATCTCTCTCAAAATCAATCATGTCCAACAGAACTTTCTACAATGATGAGACTGTTCTATGCTGTCCAATATGGCAACCAGCTGTGCTACTGGGTATCTGAAATGTGCTGGTACAACTGAACTGTAATTGTATTTTATTTTAATTTAAATTTGAATGTGAATGGACACATATGCTTATGATTACTATATTGGACAGCACAACTCTAGACTTTTTTGGAGTGATTATTATAAAACCAATGGCCATCACTATGATGACATTTACTAAATCATTTAGAATGAATCACCAAGAGTGCAAGAAATACCTTGTTTTGGAATGCATTGTATTGTTCCGAGTCTGGCACCAATTCAAGCATGCTCTCAGCTTGTAATAGATCTGAGTGGCACATTTCTAGGACTTCCCAGTCCCCACATACATTCTTTGTGAAAATCTGAGAATGCTCTTCCTCCTCTTACTTATTTACACAATCACATCTATTCTTTTTTGGTGGGGGGAATAACTTGAATGTGGGTTTTATCATGCTTTTTGAGATATAATTCACAGCACAAAATTCACACCTTCAAAGTATATAATTCATTTAGTACCTTGATGACATTGTACAATCATCACCGCTAATTCCAGAACCTTATAAGCACCAAAAAGAAATCCCATTCCTACTAGCAGTCCCTTCTTTCCTTCCTCCCTCCCTTTATTCCTTCTTTCCTTCCTTTACTCCTTTCCTTTCATTCCCTGCCTTTTTTTCCTTCCTTCCCTCCTTCCTTCCTGCCTTCTCCTGAAGCCCTGTCATCCACTATTGAACTGACTAGTTCCTCGGATTTGTCCATTCTGGACACTTCATATAAATGGGATCATATAATATGTGGCCTTTTTTGGTTAGCTACTTTCACTTAGCATGAGGTTTTAAAGTTCATGGAGGCTATAGCCTGTATCTGTACTTTCTTATTTTTATAGCTTTTAAAAGCACACCACAATTTCATCATCCATTAATTATTAGGCACTGGGGTCATTTCCATGTTTAGACTATTATGAATAATATTACAATTAACTTCCATGTTTGGAAGTTTCACGTGTACCTATGTTCATTTATCTTAGAGATATACCAATAAGTAGAATTTCTGGGTCAAATGATAGCTCCTTGGAACTGCCAAATTGATTTCTAAAGTGGCTGTACTGCTTTCCCTCTCGAACAGCAAAAAGATGGTTCCCATTTCTCCACACCCTCACTAACATTTGCTATTATTGTCTGCTATTTTTAAAGAGACTTCATTTATTTTTGAGAGAGAGAGAGAGAGAAGGAGTTGGAGGAGAGGCAGAGCAAGAAGTAGACTCCTTGCTGAGCAGGAAGCTGGATGTGGACGGGACGCCATCCCAGGACCCTAGGATCATGACCTAAGCCAAAGGCACACAACCTACTGAGCCACTGAGGTACTCTATGTCTTTATCACAGCAATCTTAGTGCATGTGAAGTGGTACTCAATTGAAACTTCAGTTTGGAATACACCAAAAACTAATGATGCCAAACATTGTTCATGTGCTTATTGACTACTTTAGAGAAATAGCTATTCAAATATTTCCCCCATTTTTTTTTTTTTTTTTTTTTTTTTTTTAGAGAGAATGAGATCACAAGTACACAGAGAGGCAGGCAGAGAGGTAGGCAGAGAGAGAGGGGGAAGCAGGCTCCCCGCTGAGCAGAGAGCCAGACGCTGGGCTCGATCCCAGGACCCTGAGATCATGACCCGAACCGAAGGCAAAGGCCTTAACCCACTTGAGCCACCCAGGCACCCCCCCCCAATTTTTAATTAGGCTTTTGTCTTTCAAATTGTGAGAGTTCTTCATATATTCTGGATATAGTCCATTAAAAGATACATAACTTGCAAATACCTTCTCCCTTTCTGCAAGATGCCTTTATACGCTCTTTACAGTATCCTTCTAATTTTAATGAAATCTGACTTATATATTTTTCCCTTTTGTTGCTTTTGCTTTGGAGGTCATATTTGCCAAACCATTGCCTAATCAGGGGTCACAAGTATTCATTTATACTTGCTTCCTTGTAAGAGTTTTTTTTCATTTTAGCTCTTACCTTTAGGTCTTTGATCCACTTTGAGCTCTTTTTTTCCTTTTTTATTATGTTAATTTTTATTAATGGCATGAGGTAGGGATCCATCTTCTTTCTTTCTTTTAAAGATTTTATTTATTTATTTGACAGCCGGAGATCACAAGTAGGCAGAGAGGCAGGCAGAGAGAGAGAGAGGAGGAAGCAGGCTCCCTGCGGAGCAGAGAGCCCAATGCGGGGCTCGATCCCAGGACCCTGAGATCATGATCTGAGCTAAAGGCAGAGGCTTAACCCACTGAGCCACCCAGGTGCCCCCCATCTTCTTTCTTTTACACATGGACATCCATTTGTCCCGCACCGTTTGTTGAAAAGACCACACTTTTGCCCCATAAATCATATGGTATCCCTTTATTTCTTTTTCTTTTACTTGTCTAATTGCTCTGGCTAGAACCTCCAGTGCAGTGCTGAAAAAAAGTTGATGACAGTGGACTTCCTTGCTGTTTTCTTGATCTTGGAGGGACATTTCAGTTTTTTACACTTAAGTAGGATGTTATCTATTGTGGATTACCTTTATCATCTTGAGGTACTTCCCTTCTATTCATGGTTTGATGAAAGTGTTTTGCATCACAAAACGGTTTTGTAAAATGGTTTTTCTGCATCTATTTGTATAATCAAATTAGTTTTTTCTCTTCATTCTATTAATGTTGTATATTACACTGATTGATTTTTTTACATTAACCAGGACTTGCATAGCTGTGGGATAAATCCCACTTGATCCTGGCATATAATCCTCTTTGTATGTTGTTGGATGTGGTTCACTGGTATTTTTTAAAGGATTTTCATTTCTATATTAATAAAGTGTACTTTTTTCTTTTTCATTCATAGCAAAGTATTTTCTAATTTCTTTTGTGATTTCTTTGACTCACTGGTTATTTAGGAAAGTGATATTTCATTTCCATATATTTGGGAATTTCCCAAATATCCTCCTGTTGTTTATTTTCTATTTCATTCCATTGTTGTCAGGGAACAACATATTTTGTATGACTTCAACTCTTTTAAATGTATTGAGACTTGTTTTATGGCCTAATAGTTGTCTACTTTGGAGAATGTTCCCAATGCACTTGAGAATACATATTGTGCAGTTACTGAGGGAAGAGCACTGGGGATGCAGGTTAGGTATAGTTTGTTTAGTGTCGGTAAGGTCTTCTCTTTCCTTGTTCATCCTAGACCCAGGTGTTTCAGTTATTATATAAAATAGAGCATTGATGTTTCCAACTACTAAAGTTGAATTGGTTGATTTCCCTTCAATTCTATTAGATCTGTTTCATGCATTCAGGACTGTATCGTTTTGTTTAAAGATGTTTATAACTATTATATCATCTCAGTGAAATTAGCATTTTATTATTACAAAGTGTCTCTCTGTGTGTCTAGTAACGAGTTTTGTCATAAAGTACAATTTTGTCTATTATTAGTAGAGCCACTCCAGATTGTGGGGTTACTTTTTATGGTATATCTTTTTTCTATTCTTTTACTTTCAACCTATTTGTGCCTTTGAATAAAAACTGTATCTTTTTAGACAGCATTTAGTTGAATTGATTTTTCCAGTTTTACTGATAATAATTGACATACATCAGGACGCCTGGGTAGCTCAATCGTTAAGCATCTGCCTTCAGCTCAGATCATGATCCCAGGGTCCTGGGATCAAGACCCACAATGGGCACCTGCTCTGTGGGAAGCCTGCTTCTCTCTCCCCCACTCTCCCTACTTGTGTTCCCTCTCTCGCTGTGTCTCTCTCTGGCAAATAAATAAAATCTTTAAAAAAAAAATTGACATACATCACTATGTAAATTTAACATACACAGCATTATAGTTTGATTACCATAGATTATAAAATGATTACCACCAAAGGTTTATTTAACATCCACCATCATATAGACACAATTTTTTAAAAAGAAAAAAAAAATGAAGCAGCTCATGTGTCCATTGATAGATGAATGCATAAAAAAAATTGTGTGTGTGTGTCTGTATTTGTGTGTGTGTGTGATGGAATATTATTTGGCCATCAAAAGGAATGAAACCTTGACATTTACAATGATGCAGATGAAGCTAAAAAGTATAATGTTAAGCAAAATAAGCCAGTCAGAGAACTACAAATACCATATGATTTAACTCATATATGGGATTAAAGAAACAGAACAAACAAGCAAAGGAAAGAAGACAGAGACATAAACAAAATCACACTCTTAATTATAGAGAACAAACTGATGGTTACTAGAGGGAGATGGGGGAAGATGGGTAATACAGGTGACAGGATTAAGGAGTACACTTGTGATGAGCACTGGGTAATGTATGTGGTAGTTGAATCACTATATTATACACCTAAAACTAATATAACACTGTATATTAACTATACTGGAATTAAAATAAAATTTAAGAAATACCAAAAATAGTTCTTCTTGGATGAGAACTCAGGAATTACTTTCTTAACAACTTTCCTATGTATCCTATAGCACTGTCAGCTACAGTCATTATGTTGTGCATTAAATCCTAATACTTATTTATCTTATAATAGCAAGTTTGTATCTTTTGACCACCTTCATCCAATGCCCACCCTTCCACTTCCTGACTCCAGTAATCATAAATCTGACTTCTGCTATAAATTATTTAGTAGTATTTTTTTATTAGATTCCACATATAAGTGATATTATATAATAGTTGTCTCTGACTTATTTTACTTAACATAACACCATCAAGTTCCAGCCATGTTGTTGCAAACAGGATTTCCACATCTTTACAGCTGAATAATATTTTATTGTCCATACATTGCACACCTTCTTTATTTATTAATTAACTAATGGACACTCAGTTGTTTCCACGTTTGGTATTATAAACAATGATGCTGTGAACATGAGAGTGTGGCTATCTTTTCAAGTTAGTGTTTTTGTTTCTGTTGGATATGTACCCAGAATTCAAATTACTAGATTATATGGTAATATTATTTTTAATTTTTTGAAGAATCTCCAACTGTTTTCCAAAGTAGCTGCCCCAATTTATGATTCCACCAACAGTACACAAGTGTTCCCCATTTTCTCTACATCCACGCCAGTATCTTTTATCTTTTTGTTTCTAACAGGTATGAGGTGATCTATCACTGTGGTTTTAATTTTAACTTCCCTAATCACTAGGGATGTTGAGCATCTTTTCATGAACCAGGGAACGATTCATTACCTCTTTGGAAAAGATACATTTTTAAAATTTTACTTAAATTCAATTAACCAACATATAGTACACCATTAGTTTTAGATATAGTGTTCAATAATTTATCAGTTGCTTATAATACCCAGTGTTCAATACATCATGTGCCTTCCTTAATGCCCATCACTCAATTACCCCATCACCTACCCACCACCCATCTAGCAACCCTCAGTTTGTTTCCTATAGTTGAGTCTCTCCTGATTTGTCTCCCTTCACTCTCTTTCCCTATGATCCTCTGCACTGTTTCTTATATTCCACATATAAGTGAAACTACATGGTAATTGTATTTCTCTGGTTTACATATTTCACTCAGCATAATACCCTCCAGTTCCATCCACGTTGATGTAAATGGTTAAGTATTCATCCTTTCTTATGGTTGAGTAATATATATATATATATATATATATATATATATATATATCAGATCTTCTTTTTTTTTTTAAGATTTTATTTATTTGACAGACCAAGATCACAAGTACAGAGAGAAAGGAGGAAGCAGGCTCCCTGCCGAGCAGAGAGCCTGATGCAGGGCTCAATCCCAGGACCCTGAGATCATGACCCGAGGCTTTAACCCACCGAGCGACCCAGGCACCCCTATACCAGATCTTCTTTAGCCATTCATCTATCAATGGACATGTTGGCTCTTTCCATGGTTTAGCTATTGTGGACATTGCTACTTTGAACACTGGGGGGCATGTGCCCCTTCAGATCACTACATTTGTATCTTTGGGGTAAATACCCAGTAGTGCAATTGCTGGGTCATAGGTAGCTCTATTTTTAACTTCTTGAGGAAACTCCATACTGTTTTCCAGAGTGGATGTACCAGCTTACATCCCCACCAACAGTTTAAGATGCTTCCCCTTTCTCCAGAACTTCACCAACACTTGTTTTTTCTTGTCTTGTTAGTTTTAACCATTCTGACTGGTGTGAGGTGATTTATCATTGTGGTTTTGATTTGTATTTCCCTGATGCTAAGTGATGTGGAACATTTTATCCATGTGTCTGTTGGCCATTTTATATGTCTTCTTCGGACAAATGTCTACTCAACCTTGGACACAGCAACTTCTTGCTAGATAGGTATCCAATGGTAAGGGAAACATGAACTATTTGGACTTCATCAAGATAAAAAGCAAAATTAACACAGCAATATTAACAGTCAACAAAACTACACTTGATCTTAGCCAAAAGGCCAAGAAGCGATCACACTCAACAAAGCTAAAAGGCAACCTACACAATGGGAGAAGATATTTGCAAATGACATATGAGATAAAGGACTCATATCCAAGATCTATAAAGAACTTACCAAACTCAACACCCCAAAAACAAATAATCCAGTCAAGAAATGGGCAGAAGACATGAACAGACCTTTTTCCAAAGAAGACATACAAATGGAAAAACTCATTTTTGATTGGATTATTTGGGCTTTTTCTATGTGCTATTGAGTTATAGGAATTCTTTATATATTTTGGATATTAACCCCTATCCAATATATGGTTTAAAAATATTTTTCCTATCCTATAGGTTGTCTTTACACTTTGTTGACAGTTTTCTTTGCTGCCTGGAAAGCTTTTTAGTTTGATGCAGTCCCACTTATTTTATTTTATTGCTTGTGCTTTAGGTTTGATTTACAAAATTATTATTACCAAGGCCCATGCCAAGGAGATTTTATCTTATGTTTTCCAAGATTTTGTCAATTTTATCTTTTCAAATAACCAGTTTTTGGTTCAGTTAAACTTTTCTACTGTTTTTTTTTTTTTTAATTCTCTATTTCATTTACTCCCACTCTAATCTTTATTTGTCCTTCCTTCTGCTAATTTTAGGCCCAGTTTGGGGTTTTTTTGCCTAATTTCTTTTTTTTATTTTTTCAGTGTTCCAAGATTCATTGCTTATGCACTGCACCCAGTGCTCCATGCTGTATGTGCCCTCCTTAAAACCCACCACCAGGCTCTCCCAACCACTCATCCCCTCCCCTCCAAAACCCTCAGTTTGTTTCTCAGAGTCTACAGTCTCTCATGGTTTGTCTTCCCCTCTGATTTCCCCCAACTCACTTCTCCTCTTCTTCACCCAATCTCCTCTGTGTTATTCCTTATGCTCCACAAGTAAGTGAACTCATATGATAATTGACTCTCTCTGCTTGACTTATTTCACTCAACATAATCTCCTCCAGTCCCCTCCATGTTGATACAAAAGTTGGGTATTCATCCTTTCTAATGGAGGCATAATACTCTATTATATATATGGACCACATCTTCTTTATCCATTTGTCTGTTGAAGAGCATCTTGGCTCTTTCCACAGTTAGATGACTGTGGTCATTACTTCTCTGAACATTGAGGTACAGATGGTCTTTCTTTTCACTATGTCTGTATCTTTGGGGTAAATACCCAATAGTTCAATTGCAAGGTCATAAGATAGCTCTGTTTTTAACTTTATAAGTAGTTTTGTTTTCTTAACTTCATAAGCCACTTTGTTTTCCAAAGTGGCTGCACCAACCTGCACTCCCACCCACAGTGTAAGAGGGTTCCCCTTTCTCCATACCCTCTCTAGCACTTGTTGTTTCTGGCTCTGTTAACTTTGGCCATTCTAACTGGTGTAAGGTGGTATCTCAATGTGGTTTTGATTTGAATTTCCCTGATGGCTAATGGTGATGAACATTTTTTCATGTGTCTGATAGCCATTTGTATGTCTTCCTTGGAGAAGAGTCTGTTCATGTCTTCTGTCCATTTTTTATGTGATTATCTGGTTTTTTTTGAGTGTTCCGTTTGAGGAGTTATTTATAGATCTCAAATATCAACACTTTGTCTGTAGTGTCATTTGAGAATTGAGAGGACCATGTGGTTCTTCTCTCTTCTCTTACTGATTTGTTCAATAAGAGAAGAGAAAAAAACAATATGGCCCTCTCAATTGATGTAGAAAAAGCATTTGACAAAATACAGCATCCTTTCCTGATTAAAACTCTTCAAAGTATAGGGATAGAGGGAACATTCCTCAACTCCATAAAATTTATCTATGAAAAACCCACAGTGCATATCATTCCTAATGGGGAAAAGCTGACAGCTTTCCCTTTGAGATCAGGAACATGACAAGGATGTCCACTCTTGCCACAGTTGTTCAACATAGTACTAGAAGTCCTAGCAACAGTAATCAGATAACAAAAAGAAGTAAAAGGTATTCAAATTGGCAAAGAATAAATCAAACTCTCTCTCTTCACAGATGACATGATACTTTATATGGAAAACCCAAAAGACTCCACCCCCAAACTACTAAAACTCATACAGAAATTCAGTAATGGAGTAGGATACAAAATCAATCTGCAGAAATCAGTTGCTTTCTTATACACTAACAATGAAATTATAGAAAGGGAAATTAGAGAATCAATTTCATTTAGTATAGCACCAAGGACCATAAGATACCTTGGAATAAACCTAACCAAAGAGGTAAAGAATCTGTACTTGAGGAACTACAGAACACTCATGAAAGAAATTGAAGAAGACACAAAAAGATGGAAAAGCATTCCATGCTCATGGATTGGAAGAATAAACACTGTTAAAATGTCTAACTGCCTAGAGCCACCTATACTTCAATGCCATCCTGATCAAAATTTCACCAGCATTTTTCAAAGTGCTGGAACAAACAGTCCTAAAATTTGTATGGAACCAGAAGAGACCCCTGCTATTCCTGAATCATAGAAATTCTGGTATGCTACACTTCCATTTTTGCTTGTTTTAAGAAACTTTTTTTATTTCTCTTTTAATTTCTTCTTCAATCCATTGATCATTCAAGAGAGTGTTGTTTAATTTCCACATATTTGTGAATTCTCCAGTTTTTTTTTAAATTTTATTTTTTCAGTGTTCCAAGATTCATTGTGTATGCACCACACCCAGTGCTCCAAGTAATACACTCCCTCCTTAATACCCGCCATCAAGCTCAGCCATCTCCCCATACCCCTCCCTTCTAAAACCCTCAGTTTGTTTCTCAGAGTCCACAGCCTCTCATGGTTCATTCCCCACTCCAATTTCCACCAATTCACTTTTCCTTTTCTTTTCCAAATGTTCTCCAAGTTATTCCTTATCCACAAGTAAGTGATACTGTATGATTACTCTTGCTATTGATTTCTACTTTTATGCCATTGTGGTCAAAGAAGATATCAGTATAATTTCAATCTATCTGAATTTGCTAAGATTTGCTTTTTGGAAGAACATATGGTCTATACCCTAGAAAATGTTTCATGTGTATTTGAGAAGAATGTGAATCTACTATTGTTGGATAGAATGTTCTGTGTATGTCTATTAGGTCCATTTGGTCTATAGTCTTATTCAAACCCACTATTTCCTTATTTTGACTCTGTCTGATTTATTAATTGGTGAGACTAGGGTATTTAAATTCCTAACTACTATTGTATATCTGTCTACTTCTCCTTTTAGCTTTGTTAGTTTTCTTTTATATATTAGGTATGTCTGTGTTGGGTATATTTATAATTGCCTGTGAGGTGAGTGTGGGGTAGAACTTCCCACAGAGCAACTCACAAGGCTAAGGGTGCTGGTTCTTCCTTGGACTCTCTTTTCCCACTGGAGAAAAAGGAATTCCCTCTGCACTGTGCTGCAGTGACCTAGAGAAATAGCCATGTGGTCAGCATGTATCTATTCCTCTTCCCCTACTAATGCAGTCCATCTTGGTCTCTACAGTGCAGGGAAATATTTCAGCTTCACCCCCATATCCTAGAAGTCTCTCAGTGGTGTCTTGTTTGTAAATAGTTGCCATTTGTTTTTCTTGTGAGGAGTGAAGTCAGATGATCTATGGGGCCATCTTGGTGATGACACCCTTGGATAATTTTTTAAAAACCTCATTAAGCCAATTTCTGCCATTTGATTGGAGAATGTAATCCATTTATAATTAGTGTTATTACTGATAAAGTAGAATTTGCACCTGCCATTTTACTACTTATTTTCTGTATACATCTTATGGTTTCTTATTCCTCTTTTCCTTCACTTTTGCTTTCTTTTATGTTAACAGATATTTCCTAGTCTATAATTTTAATTATTTTTATATTTCTTGTATTATTCTTTACTAATGGTTGCCTTACAGATTGACATTTTAGCTGATAACATTATGGTTCAGATTAATACCAACTTAATTTCAATAGAATACAAAAACCTTATTCTTGTGTATCTGCATATCTTCCCCTCTTCTTATGCTGTTATTGTCATATAAATCACATCTTTATGAACTGTATGTAACTTAACATAAATTAAAAACTATCACTTTATGTAGGTGACTTTAAGTCAAATAACAGAAAAAGGGAGTTACAAACCAAGCATACATTTATACTGCCTTTATATTTACTTACAAATAAAAGAGGACCTACTGGTCCCCTTTATTCCTTCCTATGGATTAGATTACTCATTTCATTTTATTTTATAGTTTTTTTTAAGATTTTATTTATTTATTTGACAGACAGAGATCACAAACAGGCAGAGAGGCAGGCAGAGAGAGAGGAAGGGAAGAAGGCTTCCCCGCCGAGCAGAGAGCCCATTGCAGGGCTCAATCCCAGGACCCTGAGATCATGACCCAAGCTGAAGGCAGAGGCTTAACCCACTGAGCCACCCAGGCACTCATCACTTTATTTATTTTTTAAACTTTTTAAAATTTCTACTCTTCCAAGTTAATTTTTTGTTTTGTTTTTTGCTTTTGGGGATTTTTGTTTGTTTTTGTTTGTTTTTTGGTTTTAAAGAGAGAATGAAAGAGTATGTGAGTGGGGTGAGGAGCAGAGAGGGTGGGAGAAGGAGGAGCAAAGCATGTCAAATGAACTCCACACTGAGCATGGGACCCCACATAGGGCTTGATCTCAGAACCCTGAGATCACGACCTAAGCTAAAACCAAGAGTCAGACGATTAACTCGCCAAATCACACAGGTGTCCCAGTATCATTTTATTTTAGCCTGAAGGACTTTATAGTTTTTTCCACGGCAAGTCTGTCAACAACAAATTGTCTCAGTTTCTGCTTACTGACAATGTATTCACTTCTCCACTGTTGAAAAGTAGCTTCACTGAATACAGAATTCTCAGCTTACAATCTTTTCCTTTTAACATGTTGAATATGCCTAATGTGCTGAATATTTTTGATCAGAAATCAGCTTCCATTCTTATGGAGGACCCTGTGTCTATGATAATTTTCTTGTTTCTTGTGGCTTTAAGGTTATTTCTGCTTTGGGCTGACAGCTCAGCTATAATGTGTCCAGGTATTAACTCATAGACTTTACCTTGTTTGGAATCACTGAGTTTACCTGATGGATAGATTAATGTTTTGCATCAAAGTTCAGCCATTATTTATTCAAATAGGCTTTCACTTTCTCTCCTCTCTATCTAGAACTCCCATTAAGGGTGTGTTGATGTTCTTTATAGTCTCCCACAATTCTCTAAGGTTCTATTTTTCTTTATTCTTTTATCTGTATTTCAGACAGAATCATCTCAATTAATCCATCTTTAAGTTTATTGCTTCTTTCTTCTTCCTGATCAAATCTGCTGTTGAATCCCTCTGGTAAATTTTTCATTTCAGTTTTTATACTGCTCAGCTGCAAATTTCTATTTTTTTCTTTATTTTAAAATAATTTCTATTCCTTTATTGATATTCTCTATTAGGTGAAACATTGTCTTTATCAGCTTGGGCTGCCATAACAAAACGCCATAGACTAGGTGAATTCAACAATAGAAATTATTTTCTCAGAGTTTTGGACATTGGAACTCTGAAATCAGGGTGCCAGTATGGTCAGGTTCTGGTGGGGTATCCTCTTTGGTGTCTTGCTGCCTTCTCAGTGTGTCCTCATGAGGTAGAGACAAAGGGTGAGCAAACTCTTTGCTCTCTCTACTTTAAGAGCACTAATACTATCATAAGGACCTCACTCTTACAAAAATCATCTAATTCAAATTGACACCCAAAGGCCCTATTTTCAGATAAAACTGCATGGAGGGATAGGGCTTCAACATAAGGGGAGTAAATCCTAAGCTGTCTCTGACCTATTTCTATCTTTGATATTTAAGTTTTAAAAATCTGATTTTAGAACATTCCAAATGAAAATTAGCAGATTTAAAAAATAAAAAATAAAAAACAATTTGTTACTGAATTCAACCCAAGCCAATAAAGTTGTTGATGAAACATTCCTACAGGTTTCCCTGCTCTTCTCTGTAATCTTTTCTTCTGTCTTGCCGAGCTTTTTTTCCCACTCCTATTTCTCTAATTCCTTCTACATCTTTTAAACTAACCAAGGTTTTTCCTTTCCAACAGAAAATGCCCTGTAATGTGCTCAGTGTAAAGTGATAAGTGATGGATAATACAGTTAAAAGGAACACTGAAACTTAGTTTCCACAGATTACTTTTATATCCAGACTCAGTCCATAATTTGTATTGGAAAAATTTCTTCTCCCCTCTATGCCTCAGTCTCCTCATCTAGCACATGAAAATATCGATGTCTACAGTTATACTTTTAGTGTTGCATAAGTCTGTTACTATTAAATCAACACCCTTAGGCACTATATATATTTTAAGAATATATGCATTTAAAGGAAAATTTAAAAAGATGACAGTCAGGACTTGCCAGTAGTGAGATTTCAGGTACTTTATATTTATTGTACAAACACTTACTGAGGGTCCATGCTAAAGACCCTCTCTATGTGTCAGTAATACAGAGAGTGTACTTACACAGTGGTCACAAGTGACCAGTGCCCTATGAAAGCACACAGTCACACAAAAAGTCAATTTTTGAAGAAGACTTAGTCCAACTAGGGTTGGTAAATGATATCTTAACTCCCCTGCTAATTTCATTCTAATAGTAATCCCCAACTTAATGGTCATTTTGGCTCTTCAAGTTAGACTGCTGAGAGTAGATATGACATATTCCTTAGGCATCTTGGTGATACAATTGTACCACGGTTTTCCTATCCCTGCTCTTAGACTAAATCATGTAATGGCTGCCCATTTGTATTAGTTTTCCTTCTCTTCTCATTAGTTTCCCTTCTGGTTCACTATGCTTTATTTCCTTGAATCTTATCTCTCAACTATATAATAGGAAATAATGATAGCACTTACTTTATGTGACTGTGTGAAGACTGAATTAGAAGACATATGTGATACAAAAAGCAGAGTCTGACACACATAGGGAACCATTATCCTCTAAATCAGTGGTTCTCTATTGATTAACAGGAGATATGGTCAAGCTATCCCCCACCCCACCCCAGGGGACCTATGGCAATATTTGGAGACATTTTTGGTTGTTACAACTTGGAGAGGCACATTACTGGCCTGTACTGGGTATAACCCAAAGATGCCTCTAAACAGCCCACAATGCACCAGACAGCCTCCCACAAAAAAGAATTATTCGCCCTAAAATGTCAATAGTATCAAAGTTGCTCTAAATTAGTAGAAAAAATGCTAAAACAAGTTTTGGCTATATGACATTAATTTTTGTTAACTCTCAAACTAAATATCTACTTACTTTTCTTAAACCTTAATACATGAAATTCAAGAAAAGTGCTGCATGCTCAGTGGTGAGCACCAGGCAACACAGAAAATAAAGCCCAGCTTCCCTCTCTCCTTACATCCTTTTATTCATCATTTCCTTTCTCTCTTTTTCCATCTGTCTCTATCTCTTTCCCCTCTCTTTCCTTTTACCCAAAGTTCTGCAAAACGTCTGCCAGGTGCAAAGATTTGCAAAGAACATCAAAGCACATAATTTGCATTTCAAGTTCACCATGAAAATTTATGTTCCCGTAACAGGCGGGAAGCCCAGGAAGCTGATTTTCTCTGGTGACATATGCACTCCATAAGGCAGAAATTGTTGTTGTCAGAATAACTGGCTAAAATATCAGGATATTTGCCTAAACTCAGAGAGCTTGTCATATAAATTGCCACTGAGCTGGGACTGCATATGGGATTAGAACCTGCCTTTTGGAGGGGCTATTTGTCAGCCCAGGCAGCAGAACCAGCACAGGAAATAACACTAAACTGAAATGAGCTACATTCTCAGAAACACTGTACTTTATGTTGCAATGGGCAGTTAGGGAAATAGAGATAAGTAATGACTGCCCACTTCATGCTCACATTTCTATCCAACCATGGCCTCCTTACTCACAGGTACAGTGTACCAGTGTCAAGACTGACCATGGGTGTGACATCCTTGATGAGGAGGAACATGTGCATAGAGCTAATAACATATTAGAGGAAAAAAATATATGGATCTTTGAAAAAAACATAGTGCTAAGAGTGGATAAAGGAGACAGATTCATTACAACTGGTTGGGATTAAGAAGGACTTTGAGAAAGCATGTTTGAACTCTGCTTCAAAATATGTGTAGGATCTAGATAAAGACTTCTTGAACTCCATGGACCTTTGGGTAGAGTCCATGAACTTGAATGGGAAAAAAAAATCACGTCTTGATTTTCACCAGTCTCTGATAGTTAGCATTTCCTTCATTTACTAATGTAAGGCATACATGTAATAGTTTTGGTAGAACCTGTGATTTTGTCACCAGTAGAAATCACAGGTATTCTCATGGCACGTTACTACATTACAGATAACTGAAATATTATTTATGTTCATTGCTCCTTTGAAATTATAGTAATTATTAGACCAACAGTTATATCTTATTTATGAGTCCATTAGAAAAGCACATACATTACTCTAACACAAATTAAGTTTTTGAACTTTTGTTGATTATTTTTAAAAATAATTGGTTTTCCGTATATTTATGGATTTTATACTACACATTTTAAAATGTTTTTCTGACAAGAAGTGAACAGACTTCACCAGATGCCACATGGGCCCATGTCACAGAGGAAACTAAGAATTATGTTAGAAAACAGAGACGACAGGACATGTTTTCACATAACAGTATAGACAAAGGTATAGAAGTATGACTCCATGACTTAGAGAAATGACCTCATGGTTTGAGAACAAGAATAAGATCTGTCATTTTTACAATGCTTTCCTATAGGTCAGACACCACTCTCTATTAGCCAATTTAACACGCTAAAACTTAAGAAGTTTATGATTATTTCCCCCCATTTCACAGATAAAGAAACAGGTGAAGAGAAGTTGACCACAGTCATGCAGCTCTTAAGAGGAAAAGGTGGCCAAGCTGACAACAATTACATTATACTGGCATACAATGAAAACAGCAATCCTAATAATAGCAATGATCATTTGCTGAGAGCTGCAAAGTCATCAGGCACTGTGCTACTGCATTATAAGCATCATATAGTTTGATTCTTATGACCATTCTGGAAGGTGGTTACTATCCTTAGTATCCTTATGGTTACTCCATAGAGAAACTATGAGATTTTTCCAAGTCAGGCAATTAGTAAGTAGCTTAAGGAGAATCTGAACTCAGATCAGTATGATGCCAAGTCTGGGTTCTTAATGCCTGCAGCCATGCCAAGAAGTTTGATTTTAGTCTATGGCAATGGGGAATTACTGATGGCTTTTGAGTAGAGGACCTACACTATATTATATATATTGTAGAGAGATCAGCATGGCAAAAATATGGAAGATAGCTGGAGGAGCAAAAAGAGGCGATGGGACCAGTTAGCAGCCATTGGGGAACCTACCCGAGGAGAAGATAAAAGAACGATAGAAAAGATATTTGAGGAAAAGAATGCAATCTTGTACATATCAGACACCAATCTGGTATGGATCAGACACACAGGGGGCAGTGTAAAAAGTGGAGAGGTCGAATATATCACCCATTTGTCTAGCTAGTGATTAGGTGGAAGATGGGGCCACGAAGTGGAAGAAGGAACATAGGAGGACAAACAAACAAGCAAAAACTTATCTCTGAAGGGGAAGAAGAGTAGAAACTCCACAAGGTCTTCACTGCACATACTGAGTTTGAGGTACCCATGAAATACCCTAGTGGGTATATTCAACTGAAAGCTGGAAGTTTGGGTGTGGTCCTCTACAACCAAGATGTAGTGCATGTCCTGGGAATGTTCCTGCATTTCAAAAGCAGATCAAAGAAGTGGAACCAATGGAAACAATAAACAGACAGGTACAGGATGTAGACATCAAGAGAGGAAATTGCTCTTAATAATGGAGGGAGTTAGTGGAGACAACAGAACAATGGAAATAATGAAATAGATACTCAAAAAAGATCTTGAATTTCCTTTTGTGAAGGCTTTCTAAAGCAGCTAAGAATAGGCTTCTTGGATTATTCAAGTCATTATTTGCATGGAGTCAAAGGGATGGGAAAAAATGACATTACTAGGTCCTACCTGATCCAGTCACAGATTGGAAGTTCTAAGATAAATAATGAAAGAACATTTGGGATCCCACACAGAGAGAGGTTAAGGCAGTGATTAGATGTCTAAGGAACTCTCTTCTCAGTTGGAAAACTGGACTGATGGAGGCATGTGTACATGTGTGTGTCACATGAATATACATGTATATTGGGGGTAGCCTTAAATTGTTTACATTTATAAGCCAATGTTACAACATTGTTCAAATTCGAAAAACAACCTGCTGAGAATTTAAACCATGACAACCATAAAAGGAGCCCAAATATGAATGTGGTAATTTCTATAAAAAGCTATGATTCTTTGGAGGGGTTGGCAAGATACAGAGTGGTATATAATAAACTACTCAAGCAGGTGAATCATTTTAAATACCTGGGAAATCTCAATGGCCCAGGAGAGGAAAGAATCCTGAAGCTAAGAGATTAAAATTTATTATAATAAAGAAGAACATTAAAGGAGATTTATAATTTAGTCACAAAGCTGATTATTAAATTTGGCAGGGCAACTTGGATATGGAAAGGAGAAGATAAAAAGACAAAATGGCAGAAAACTGTCAAAATGAAATTTCCCCTCTTACTTGAGGCTTGGATAAGATTTAAAAAGTGGAAATATGCAGGATGCAGAATATTGGTAATCAGTGACCAGAATTTACTTTTACAAAAATAGAAAAAGATCAACTAGAAAACACACTGAGACTTTGAAATGCCAGGTAGTCTGAACCAAACAAGACATGCCAGATAATGCCTGCCCATTCAAATATAGATCCCATCAACTCTGAGAGTGAGCATTAATCCTCTCTGTGTCTGACTCAATTAGAAGTCTTCTGATTTGTCAGTAACAGAAAATCAAACACTCCAGGAGGAAAAGAAGAAATTCTTGACTTCTGATCCAAGAATTTCTAGGGCTAGCATTATTTTTAAAGTCAGCTTAAGACAGATGCTCAAATAGTGTCCCAAGAGCTCCACTCTTTTTGTCTCTGGATCACCTCTGTTCCCCTACTCCTGTGATTTCTTTCTTACTCAAGATCTCTCCTCCTGGTCTCAAGGTGGCTGCCAAACTCTAGACCTTACCCCTTCTCAGTTTTCCAGCCAGTGGGAGGAGAACTGCTCTCCCCACAATGGTCACTCATGAATATGGGATATGATGCTCTCTGACCAGACGTGGGCCTTCTGCACATACCAAGTCAATCACTATGCTCAGGGAATAGGGATATGATAATTGGCTTAAACCAATCCAAGCCCAGCCTGGAGTGGACTGGTGGAAATTAAATCATAGGAGTTAAAGGTGAGCAAGTGGTGGTTTCCCCAACAAAAAGTAGGGGAAATTTTTCACAAAATGGGACAAGAAATACAAAAATAATAAATGTTCACTACAGTTAACAACCTTTAGCTTTCAGAGTGTCATCTTTTATATCACTTAAGCTTCTTATGCTAAAGTTTGAATTCAGTCCACTTGGATCAACGGTGGTACCAAGTACACATCAATAAGCAAAAATCCTCATTTCTGCAATGCAGAAAAGTCTTTTGACACTTCATATGGATGGCCTGCCAAATTGGAGTAATTCTGGTTATTGTATTTGAGCTATTCTCATGTTTTTTTTCTTTTTTAACAACTTAAGAAAGACAATAGTGGAATATATATTTAGGAGGGTAAAATTGCCCACCCACACCAATTATCATATTGCTTATTATGTAAAGAGCTTTTGAACCTTTATTTGAGTTCCTCTGGTGATCACCTGTGCCTCTGTGCTGTGAAATGTCCACCATTCACTGGCTCCAGCTCTACAAAGCAAGGTCTGAACATATTAATTACAACCTATTAGACCTCAGTGCAATTAATGCTGTTAAGAACATCAAATGTCTTGGAAAAAAAATAACTAAGGAGGAAAGGTGGCTAAGCATTGCAGAGGTTCTGCACCGCACATGACAAAGAGGCACACACTCATTTATTAAAGAGAATGTGATTTTTAAACAGAATGTGATTATCATGCAGAAGAAAGAAGTCAAATGGCCCTGGATCTCTTGCTCCACAGGTGGGGGTATTTGAACACATTAACACATTAAACTTTTTTAAAACCTGGGAGAAGAGTTAAACTCTTTCTCCATGTTATATTTTCACAGTGTATAATTACAAATGCCAATCCAGACAAAGCAAAGGCTGCCCTTGAATATATTTTTTTAATTTTATTTATTTATTTGACAGAGAGAGATCACAAGTAGACAGAGAGGCAGGCAGAGAGAGAGGGAAGCAGGCTCCCTGCTGAGCAGAGAGCCCGATGTGGGACTCCATCCCAGGACCCTGAGATGATGACCTGAGCCGAAGGCAGCGGCTTAACCTGCTGAGCCACCCAGGTGCCCCACGCCCGTGACTATATTAAAGGCAAAACCATGCATCTCTGGAGGGATAGAAAGTAAGAGAGGTAAATTGTATTGTGTCATCCATCAGGCAGGGGCAATTCTCTGCATTGAGAGTGCAGGAGAAGAAACTATGTACATAGGGAAAGGTCCCTAAGCAGGAAGATCAAGAATCTTGATCTCTCTATTCAGTCTCACCTCTTTCAACACCCCCACTTCTCTCTTGCCTAAGAAAACCTTGACACAAAACAGCAAAGATAGAGGAATCATTAGAAAAATATACTTCTTCGTAGAAACCAAGCTTTGATTTCTTAGAAGCTTACTTAAAATATGAATTTTTTAAAATGCTCTTTCTGGCCATCCCCACATTGTGCTGTCAGCTTTCAAATACAAAAGGAATTACAATTCTTTTGTGTCACAAAAAGCAAAGCAGATAGGAAATCGTCCAAGAGAATGTATCTAAGAAACTCAGCAAATCGTGTAATATAAATAGAAAAGCAAGATACTGCCCCAGAAATACACAACCCAGTGCTTTGTCAGTTTCTACAAGCAAGAGAATGTTCGAAATCACAGTCTTCCTTAAGTACTGCAAGTAGCTGTGAAGGACATTCATGCACCTACAGAATGAACACTGGTTAGTGATTATATGCTAGACACTGTGCTACTTATATCTACATATTGTTTCATTCAATCCTCACTTTTTCATTTATGTGCTGAAAAAATTGGGGGCCCAGAGAGGTTAAATAACTGGTCAAAATTGAGAAATCCAGACAGTATAGAGCTGGGTTTTGAACCAGCATCTGCCTGATTCCAAAGCTTCCAAAGCTCCTGTATTTCCAGTACACTGCCCTCCGGTGAAAGGCACCTAAGAAAAAGTTCCCGGCAAACTGTGGTGTTAAGGACTCATGAAGATGACGTTACCTGGATGTCAGGGCCCTATGTGAAGAAGACTCAACTAAGATGAAGGGACTATTCCAGGGCCTCCAGCCGCCCTGCATTCAGCACTCTCTGCATCTAGGACCTCAGGAAGAAGAGAGGACTCTTCCTTCAAGAAGCAACATCATGGTCCAGGCAAGGGTGGGTCCAAAGGGAACACCAAAACTCCCCACTCCCTGAGCTTACCCTCAGGAATGAAATCAGAGCCCAAAGTTGAGGACATATTCATTTAAGAAAGTCATAGATTGCAGACATTAGTCAGTGAAATGGCTTTAGGAATGCTTGGAAGTCCATGGAAATTGCCCCTTCCCTTTGCATCTTATTCATTTTAAATCTTTATATCATTTTCTAAAATATTTAATTTATTTATTTATTTGAGAGAGCATAAACAATGGAAGGAGCAGGCAGAGGGTGCGGGAGAAGCAGGCTCCCCACTGAGCAGGGAGGCCCATGTGGGACTCGATCCCAGGTCATGACCCAAGCCGAAAGCAGACGCTTAACCAACTGAGCCACCCAGGCACCCAAATCTTTTTTTTATTTTTTTATTTAATTTCTTTTCAGTGTAACAGAATTCATTGTTTATGCACCTTACCCAGTGCTACATGCAATACGTGCCCTCCATAATACCCACCACCAGGCCCCCCCAACCTCCCAACCCCTGCCCCTTCAAAACCCTCAGATTGTTTTTCAGAGTCCATAGTCTCTCATGGTTCATCTTCCCCTCCAATTTCCCTCAACTCCCTTTTCCTCTCCAACTCCCCATGTCCTCCATGTTATTTCTTATGCTCCACAAATAAATGAAACCATGTGATAATTGACTCTCTCTGCTTGACTTATTTCACTTAGCATAATCTCTTCCAGTCCCGTCCATGTTGATACAAAAGTAGGGTATTCGTCCTTTCTGATGGAGGCATAATACTACATAGGGCATATGGACCACATCTTCCTTATCCATTCGTCTGTTGAAGGGCATCTTGGTTCTTTCCATAGTTTGGTGACTGTGGCCATTGCTGCTATGAACATTGGGGTACAGATGGCCCTTCTTTTCACTACATCTGTTCTTTTGGGTAAATACCCAGTAGTGCAATTGCAGGGTCATAGGGAAGCTCTAGTTTTAATTTTTTAGACTTGCATTCCCACCAACAGTGTAAGAGGGTTCCTCTTTCTCCACATCCTCTCCAACACACATTGTTTCCTGTCACAAAAATATGGAAGACCATTCCATGCTCTTGGATTAGAAGAATAAACATTGTTAAAATGTCTATACTGCCTAAAACAATCTATACTTTTAATGCCATTATGATCAAAATTCCATCAGTATTTTTCAAAGAGCTGGAGCAAATAATCCTAAAATTTGTACTGAATCAGAAGAGACCCCAAACTACTAAGGAAATGTTGAAAAAGAAAAACAAAACTGGTGGCATCACGTTCCTGATTTCAAGCTTTACTACAAAGCTGTGATCACCAAGACAGCATGGTACTGGCATAAAAACAGACATATAGACCAGTGGAACAGAGTAGAGAGCCCAGATATGGACCCTCAACTCTATGGTCAAATAATCTTCAACAAAACAGGAAAAAAAATATACAGTGGAAAAAAGACAGTCTCTTCAATAAATGGTGCTGGGAAAACTGGACAGCTATGTGTAGAAGAATGAAACTCAACCATTCTCTTACACTGTACACAAAGATAAACTCAAAATGGATCAAAGACCTCAACGTGAGACAGGAATCTACCAGAATCCTAGAGGAGAACATAGGCAGTAACTTCTTCGATATCAGCCACAGCAACTTCTTTCAAGATATGTCTCCAAAGGCAAAGGAAACAAAAGTGCAAATGAACTTTTGGGACTTTATCAAAATCAAAAGCTTCTGCACAGCAAAGGAAACAGTCAACAAAACAAAGAGGCAACCCATGGAATGGGAGATGATATTTGCAAATGACAGTACAGACAAAAAGGCTGATATCCAGGATCTATAAAGAACTTCTCAAACTCAACACACACAAAACAGGTAATCATTTCAAAAAATGGGCAGAAGACATGAAAAGACACTTCTCCAATGACGACATACAAATGGCTATCAGACACATGAAAAAATGTTCATCATCACTAGACATCAAGGAGATTCAAATTAAAACTGCATTAAGATACCACCTTATACCAGTTAGAATCACCCAAATCTCTATCATTTTAAGGCTTAGATAACACTCTGAAGCCAGGGAAGCGGGGTGGGGGGGGGAGGCACAGGAGATTATTTGCATGAGCAGCCAGGGAAGTAGGACCATAAAAATTGGCATTCACCTCCACAGTCCATCTGGGGGCGTGGAGGTGCAGTGATTTTAAAAATATGTCCACAAATTGATACTCCTCCCCCAAAGAGGTGGAGCCTACAGTCCCTCTCTTTGAGGGTGGACTAAACTTAGTGACTCACCTCTAATGGGAAGTAGAATAAAGCAGAAGTCACGATGTGTCATAAAAACAGTCATAAAAACAGTACTATGGCTTCCACTTAGTAGCTCTTTCCCTTGAATCACTTACACTGGGGGAAGCTAGTTTTCTCATTCTAGTATCCTATATAAAGACCTACATGGCCACAAGCTGAGATCTCCTAACAACAGTCATAGGAATGAGGTTGAAGTGAATCCTCCAGCCTCAGTCAAGTTGATACCTTGACTACAACCTCACGACAGAACCCAAGCCAAAACCACCCATGCAAGTCCCTCCTAGAATCCTGATCTCAGAAACTGTGTAAAGCAATGTGTGCTATCTTAAAGGGCTACATTTGGGGATAATTTGTAACACAGCAAATAAGACAGAGAGAAACATCAATGTTCAGAGAAGAACAGTGTTGAAGAGTAAAGGAAAGCTGGATGATTCTTGAGTCTTTGCTGATTCCTGAAGTATGGTGCCAAGACTCAATCTGGAAGGACGAGACTTCCTAGATTCCTTACCTGGAAAAAGACTAGAGAGGTTCCCACAAAGTTAACAAAAAGAATTTTCCCCCTGTTATGTGAAAAGAAAACCTGGTTAAACATCTTCCATGTGCACAATATAGAATAGTAGGAAAACTATTTAAATGTATGCTATAGAAATGTCTACTAAAACATGACAAAATGTGCCACAATCGTATGATAGTTGTCTCTTCTCTGGAAGATGTTGATCCCTAGCTTACAGGGATATGTGCTACCTGGGACATGCTTTTCTCATGGTAGCTCACAGAGAGGGAAATCCATGCAAGCAAAATTCTGTTTGCATCATACTTACCCACATTCCCTCAGACAAAGCAAGTCACACAGTCAACTTCAACATTAATGGAGTGGCAAAGTACACTCTATCTACATGAAGAGGTATGCAAAATTACGTGGAAAAGACTGGAATTTACAATTATATTGTAAAAAATTTGGAAACAGTAATCTAGTTTATCACAGTCAGTCAGAAAGTTTTTAATTTATGGTCCAGGCAATAGAGATCCATTGAAGTTTTTGAGCATCAGAGTGGCAGGCCATAGAAATGTCTCGGTAGGGCTTAGATCAGAGATTGGAAGACTGGGGAAGTTAGTGCCACAGTTCATGTGTACACTAATAGGGGTGTAACTATAATGTAACAATGATGATAAGATAAAGGAGAATGAAGACCTGAGGAAACTGCTTGAAGGGTGGACTGAGAGGACTTTAATGACTGGAAAATGATGATGACTGGCAGAAATGATGACAGAAAAAGTTAGAAGACAAATCCAACATGATTCTAATGTCTCAGATTTGGATGAGCAGAAGTTCTGTGTGACCTTAAAGAAGTGGAGTTGATTTGGAGGACGAGAAAAGAACAGAGTTGTATATAATGGAATCCTATGGTACACTTTACATAAATATGGTATAGCCAAGATGGGGTAGCCAAGAAATGTCTAGAAGTTGGAAAGATCCCATTAACATCTGGGACAAAGGCCAGAATTGAATATATAGAGTTAAGGTTCATCCATGTGAAGGAGTAGCTGAGATTACCAAGGAAGTGGGCATAAATAGAAAGGACCAAAATTTACAGAAAGGAGATATGGTGGTAAGGATGATAAACAAAGAGGGTAAGACAAGGACAGTGACACTCTGCATTAAAAGCAATAACTCTATATACAATAATACATAATAAGCAAACTTCTCAATGTAATTATCTTAGATATGTCTTTGTCCATATTAAAATCACTTTGGAATTTTCAAACAGATTGCATTTCTGTGCCTTTGTAGAACATTATCTATATAATAAGAACATGTAAAGATGTGAATTTATGGATGTTAAAAAGCTAGAAGAGAAATGCAGCAGCTGGAGTGTTAATGAAAGCATAATCTATTATGTGTGGAAATAAGCAACATACATTTGCTGTGATGGGGCAACCCTTATGAAACTTCATTGCAGTAAAGTGAAAAATCTGAGCAGGGAAACTTTGCCAGCCAAAAGGGAGATATGTGATGAATTCTTTTAATTTTCTTTAAACTCAAATGTTCCCTTGCATATGCCAGTATCACAAGAGAAGAACAAGCTTGCTGTGTATTGGTGTTGTACACTTCTTCAGAAATTAAATGAATCCTCTTAATGTATTAGATAATCATCATTTATTCATGACCATAATATATATGGTGTCCAGCATGACATATATAATAGAATCTTACTTTACCATGGAAACATGTACAAATGAGACAACATTCAACCATTATTTGGGGAATGCAAACTACGATTGACAAAATACTTCTGTACACATGATAGCCTTTGATCATTACACAATGCCTATAAAATAGTATGAAGATATGTTCTTGCCCAATTTACAAATGAGGGGGCAAAGCACAAAATAAAATCCCTTTACCTCCACCTCTCCACTGAGACCTCTAGTGGCTATTTATGGTCTACCAGATAAAATTCTACATTCTTCACAGAGTATACAAGCATCTTTGCAATCAATCAGTTTTTCTTCTACATTCTGATCTCAACCTCTGCCACCATCTTCCCACCCACCTCAATATCCTGGTTTCTCAACCGTGATCATGTGGTGACCATGGGGCTTCCTTTGGTCCTTTGTGGTGCTGTCTGAAGGGGGAAAAAAGAAGTTCTCCACCTCGGTCACCAAGTGTTTCTTGACAGTAGAGAGTGTGGTATAGTGTGACTCCCTTACCAATGTCCCCAAGCCTCCCAGTGTCTCTGAGAAAAAGGGTGAGTCCTAGGTCTTTAGGGACAAAATGGCTGCCTAGCCTAAGCCACATGCTGTAACCAGGTCTCTTTTTCTGGTTCTGCTGGTCCATATGGAATTTGGGGGATCAGGGAAGAAAGAACCTGCAATTACAAAGAGGTTTACTGGACAGGGAAACTTGCTGTACCTGGTTTATCTTGCTAGTTATGTCACCTTTCCTCTGTATCTCCTGGTAAAAAAGGGGAGTTCCTATCTTGGTGCAGAAGAAATAACCCCTTGTTTCTGGCAGAGCTCCCAATGAATCCTTCTTCTCAGGGGTATCAGACTTACCTGATATTGTGAATGGGATTTCTGTTCAATTCAGGGGAAGGAAAGCATCCTGGACTGTCTTTTGTTGCTACATCAAGAGTCAGAAAATTACCAGTCTGTGACCTTCCTCTGTTGGGTGAGATATAAAACCTCCTGCCACTATGTTGTTCTTCCAGACCTAGGATCCCAAACCAGCTCAGTTTCTTCTTACCACCTAGCAGAGTCATCCTGACAGTCTCTAATACCATTTTTAGGGTTTGTGGTTGTGCTTAGCAGAGAAGAACAGAAATAATGGATCTATGACATCTTGCTTCAACCAAAAGTCAACCCATGTTATTTTAACATATCAATGCAAGGATTTTTGTTAGTATAATATCATTTTTCAGATATGATTCAGTCATGTCCTTCCATTTCTCATTCCTCTCTTCAATCCATAACTCCTGCCCTCTCCCTCCCATCCCCAATACCCTCACCACAACTTTCCTAGCCCTTTTATTTCATTGAGCTCATGCAACTCTCCTGTCCCCTTCATCCTCTCTCCACCTCCTACCTAATAGTAACTATACCAATCATCATCATCATCATCAAGATTAAAAATGAAGCTGGTGGGAGGTACCTAGAAAAGCATGCAGATACAGTCCCCATGGATAGGGGAAGATATGGACTAAGAGCAGAGATGACACATAAGGTCAACCAAGAAAGAGAAATCAAAATTGCTGAGGACTGAAGATGAGGATGCTGAGCACCAGTATGGCTAAAATTTAATATTAGAAATATGTATGCTTGTGCAACATTTGTGTTTTCAAAAATTAATATTTTACATTTGTTTTGAAGTGTTTATAAATTCCTAGTTTGAAATACATTCAATATCTAGTTTCATTCATTAAATTTGTGAATTCTGAACCATTTAAAATAAAATACTAGTATTAGCATTACTATTTTAGTAATTTGTGAATAAATAGTACAATGCAGGTAGTGATACCTTCTTCAGTATTGAAACTGCTGATTACACATCACACTGCTCTTTAAACATGTCAACATTGGAGCACCTTAATGTTCATTCATCTCCAATCTTTAAACAAAGTAAATTATTCTACTGCACATTGAGAAAGACAAGAACAGCCTATGAGCATTTAGATACTACAGAAATTTGGACAATACAGAAAACACCAGCTCATATGAAAGTCTAGCACACCCCTCAGCTACTGTTCGATGTGGCAGTCAACAAATCATCTTTGCACATTGTGAATGTATTACAGTATAACCCTACACATTCACAACAAAATTAAAGATACAAGTTAATGAAAACCCAGGGGCTTTGGGAATGTTGAGTGGATAAGCAATAGGTATCATAGTGCCATGCTGCACAATGGGAAACAGCTCAGACTATTGCATAGAACAAAGATATTACACCATTTCCAAATTCACCTGCTAAAAATACAGATACTATAATTTCAGTAAGTGGATTTTATAACTATGGCCCTGTGACTTTTTTCCATGAAATACTCATTAAATATACCATTCTATTTTTGTGTTTGATAATAATTACTTCAGAAAAGATAAAAGGTGAATGCTGAAACTGTTCTACCATTTCCACTTACCACATATGGTGACAATGACTAATTCATAGAGATAATAACAAAAAGTAATTCCTTTAACACATAACATATACAATTTTTTTACTCCTCATTCTTATTCCAGCTATACTTGTTTCCAAAGAAAACAAATTGATAGAGAAACAGCTGCTCTTATCATATTCCTTCCAAGTGGACCATGAAAATCTCATTCTCTTTTTCTGTTTTTCCAAGAATTCTCTTTAGAACCCACCTTGATAGAATACTGCACCTCTAGAATATTAACAACCACACCTTTGCTTATGATGTTCTCTGATGTAGAAGAGATGCTTCATCTTTTCCACTTCCTCAAAGACTTATCCACCAAGAAGAGTTTTGTCTCCAACTCCTCAAGAATGACTGTCATAAAATCAAAAAATCTTTAAAAGAGACAGGATACTATTTTAACCTCACTTCTACATTTAAGTTCATCAATTTATCTATTTATCCGTTCAACAAGTTAAGACATACTTCACTGTGAGGCATAGCTCTAGACATAAAGATGTAACTGTAAGGAGACGTTCAGGAGAGCTGAAATCCGTCTGCTACTTAGGGTTACATTCTTTCAGTCCTTTAATAGTTCATGAAGGTAACTTTGTCCCTGCTCTCTCCTTATTATTTTCTTAAGATTTTGTTTATTTATTTGACAGAGAGACACCACAAGTAGGCAGAGAGGTAGGCAGAGGAGGAGGAGGAAGCAGGCTCCTGCTGAGCAGAGAGCCCAATGCGGGGCTCGATCCCAGGACACTGAGATCTTGACCTGAGCCAAAAGCAGAGGCTTAACCCACTGAGACACCCAGGCGCCCCCCACCCCTGCCCTGCTCTCTCTTTATTCTGAAAGTCTCCAACTCTACTGAACCACTGCATTTTATTTTTAGTATCTGTCTACATGTCTGCCTCCCCAACTAAACTGTGAGCTTCTAAGAGCCAAGTTTCACTTATTACCTCTATTCATCTAGCAAGGCTTTTACAACCTCAACATTATGGACTGGATAATTCTTTTTTCTGGGTAGCTTTTCTGTGCATTGCAGGATGCATAGCAGCATCCCCAGTTCCTACTCACTAAATGCCAATAGAAACCCCCCTTCCAACTGTGGCAACTGAAAAGGTTTCCAGACTTAGTCAAGCTTTTCTGAGGGGGGAAAAAATCACACCCAGTGACCACTGCTGTAGCACTGCCCCTGGCAATGAACTACACACTGATACACAATTCACATTTATAGAATAATTCAGTTTGCAAAAATTTTCAAACACCTGTCTCAGTGATGTTCTTATTTTTTTTTTTAGGGTTTTAATTTTTTATTTTTTTTTATAAACATATTTTTTGAATGTCTTTGTGCTCATTTTGCATTTAAGATGCAAACTTGGATAGTTTGAACCCAGAGTCAGCACTTTGAACCTAGCTGTGTAATCTCAGGAAAGTTACTCAACATCCCTGAACTTCTGTTTTCCTTATCTACGACATGGAAGAAAATGGACACACCTATTTCAGAGTGTTGTAGTTACGATTACATGAGACAAACCTAGCACATAAGGGCTCCAAAAGAACTGGTTCACATTATTACTCCAATAAATACAGATTTGGGTGGGTATTGCCAGGAGGAGTATTCCATTAAGTCCTCCAGAGGAAAAATAAAAAGTTATCAGGAAAGACCATATCTCTTTTTGGAGTCTCAAAAGGTGTTATAACTTAGGTTTGATATCACATTACAGTTATCTTTCCCACCACATGAAAACATCCTGTATGTGATAGTGGAAAAGTAGAGCATATCCAGAGATAAGCAGAGAAAGAGACAGAGTATGAGAAAGAAAACATCCTGTATGTGATAGTGGAAAAGTAGAGCATATCCAGAGATAAGCAGAGAAAGAGACAGAGTATGAGAAAGACAAAGAGAAAATTATTGACATTAAATGAACCTCTGGTTCCAACTATGCCTGCAACTATATGCCCTTTGACTCCCTGGTACTTGAACTAATACATTCCCTTTTATGCTTAAGCTAAGTAAAGATGAGTTTCTATTGTCTGAAAGAAGCATGACTACTTACACTCACCCAAAGAAAACTGTTCTGTTATAATCATGAAACTATGACCGAGATCATAAATTGTTTAATCTAGTTCAAAATCAACAAATTTTTATCGATGGGTAAGAATATATGCTGGTTTGCCCTAGGTTTGTTTAATTCTGTTTTTCTTAATTTATAACCTTTGTTTTTAATTTTTTATTTTTTATAAACATATATTTTTATCCCCAGGGGTACAGGTCTGTGAATCACCAGGTGTACACACTTCACAGCACTCACCAAAGCACATACCCTCCCCAATGTCCATAATCCCACCCCCTTCTCCAAACCCCCTCCCCCCAGCAACCCTCAGTTTGTTTTGTGAGATTAAGAGTCACTTATGGTTTGTCTCCCTCCCAATCCCATCTTGTTTCATTGATTCTTCTCCTACCCACTTAAGCCCCCATGTTGCATCACCACTTCCTCATATCAGGGAGATCATATGATAGTTGTCTTTCTCTGCTTGACTTATTTCGCTAAGCATGATACGCTCTAGTTCCATCCATGTTGTCGCAAATGGCAAGATTTCATTTCTTTTGATAGCTGCATAGTATTCCATTGTGTATATATACCACATCTTCTTGATCCATTCATCTGTTGATGGACATCTAGGTTCTTTCCATAGTTTGGCTATTGTGGACATTGCTGCTATAAGCATTTGGGTGCACGTGCCCCTTCGGATCACTACGTTTGTATCTTTAGGGTAAATACCCAGTAGTGCTATTGCTGGGTCATAGGGTAGTTCTAGTTTCAACATTTTGAGGAACCTCCATGCTGTTTTCCAGAGTGGTTGCACCAGCTTGAATTCCCACAAACAGTGTAGGAGGGTTCCCCTTTCTCCGCATCCTCGCCAGCATCTGTCATTTCCTGACTTGTTTATTTTAGCCATTCTGACTGGTGTGAGGTGATATCTCATTGTGGTTTTGATTTTGTATTTCCCTGATGCTGAGTGATATGGAGCACGTTTTCATGTGTCTGTTGGCCATCTGGATGTCTTCTTTGTAGAGGTATTCCAGTTCGAATGGCCTCACTATTTAATTAGTACTTACTATACAAACAATTTTGTAGGTCTGATGGTATACTGAGAAAATGAGGTCTTTAACTTTACATGTAACTTTCTAGAAGGAAACAGGTAAGCTTCAAAGATAAAATATTGAGGCATAAACAGAGTTCTTTGGAGCCAGATTGAAGGATTTACAAAAGGAATTTCAATACATGACTGATGCTAGTTTTGTTTCCCAATGTAAATATCCATGCATATTGTGCACACACACACACACACACACACCTCTTAATTTTAATACTCTCCTGATCAAAAGGAAGAACAGACAGAAATACACAAATAGTAACATGAATCCATGAAAATTATGACCAAAGAGAATAGTCGTCTCAAGTTGTAAGGAAGTTTCATCCTATCACTGGCTCCTCAAATGTAGTCTTTGACTTATGGCCACCATTCTTATATACTGTTTGCATGCTGGAAATTTTAGTGTTGACCAGAAAGAAGCTGGGTTGAAGATTAAAATCAGAGAGTTACTTTAAAATAGCAGAGAAAATTAATTTTCATACTACAAATCCATTCAGCCAAAAGGCAAATTTCTGACTAGCAAGTCCTCTGGAAACATACAAATATGTTTTCTTCTCAAACTATCATTCCCTTGCTTTCCAATAGTCTAGTTTTTGCTACACCTCTATGGTACCCCTGTTAATTTCATATTTCCTCTACTGACTAGTGTTCTAAGTCTGTAATCCCACAGCTTTCTAATTTATCATTTCTGAGTTTGCAAGAAAAGAAAATCTTGTTAGGCAAATATCTCAAGTAAGACACAGATTAACAAACTAAGCTACTGATCAAATTTATATACTTATTTATATATTTGTTTAATATAGGAATGAGCACATTTGAACATGGAGAGAAAAATCTGTTCTCAAAACTGAATATGTCTTTTGCTCTGGCCCACTAAGTCTAGGGGAACAAAATGTGATGCTGTAATAAAAATGAAAAATTTTACACAACTTGAGAGTTGAAAATTTTTTTTTTCAATAACCACAATTTGATTTATTCCTCTCAAAGTGTTGGGATTTTTTCAGATGAGGAAACAGAGGCTCTAAAATGTTAAGGAACTAAAAGCTAAGTTATAAGCTAGAAATTGGTCCAAGATCCAAGATCCAAGTCCACTGACCCTACATTTCATGATATTTACATCACACTTATAGACACCTTGAGCCTTAATCTTGAGAGAACAGGTAGTGTCTTCCCCAGGGTGAATTTAAGAAGTCCAGATGGATAATGATGGGGAAAAGGAGTTTGAAGTGTTAACACATTAACCATCACCATACACCTGTGTAACTAGGAGAAATCATGATCCAATCCTTAACCATTCCCTGTCCTACCTATATTCTGTCCCTCAGATCAATTATTAGATGCAAATGCATTCTTCCTACCAATATGGTCTCTATATAAAGCTGCCAAAGTCACATATGCACATCTTCATGTCATTCCTGGGCATTCAAAAACTGATTTTGCATGAAAATAAAATTTTATAGAAGAGATAATAACTCTTCAGTGCTTAGCAGGTGATTTTTTTTTCAACCATTAGAAGACACAGACAGACACCTTGATTCTAGATTTCTGACACCATGCTCACTCTACTCTGTACCCTTTCTATTTCTCAAGGGGGAGGTGCCACACCATGCACTGCATGGCCTATGAGCCCTTCCTTCTTCGTTGGTGTGTGGGTCTTGTACAAGTTCAGGACTTTTCCTCATGAAGCCTAATCTATTAATCATTAAGAAATCCCTCCAAAGAACTGGTCCAAAAAAGTGATGAGTCTGGAAGACACTTCAGGTAATAATATTATACAGAAACACTACTTTGATAAACCATTATATTCAATACAAAGAAATGAGCATGAAAATAAAAAGTAAGACATGGGGGAAGCTGGGTGGCTCAGTCAATTAAGCATCCAACTCTTCTTGGTTTCAGCTCAGGTCAAGATCTTGGCATCTTGGGGCACCTGGGTGGCTCAGTGGGTTAAGCCGCTGCCTTCGGCTCAGGTCATGATCTCAGGGTCCTGGGATCTAGCCCCACATCAGGCTCTTTGCTCAGCAAGGAGCCTGCTTCTCCCTCTTCTCTGCCTGCCTCTCTGCCTACTTGTGATCTTTCTCTCTGTCAAATAAATAAATAAAATCTTTAAAAAAAAAAAAAGATCTTGGCATCTTGAAATCAAACCCCATGTTGGGAACTGGGCTTGGAGTCTGCTTAATATTCTCTCTCCCTCTTCCCCTGCCCCTCCCCCATCTCTGCATAGACAGGCACTCACTATTCAGAAAAGAAAAAAAGAGAGAGAGAGAAAGACATTGTATGCCTTCACACTTTTGTCTACATCTTAGGGGTAAAATCTAGGCCAATAAGTAAACAAAAAGAACTAGGCCTCTCCCAGAAGAAATAGAACACATTGGGTAGAAGAGGCAGCCATCATTTAAGTAGGTAATAAGCTAGCTAAAATTTTAATTCATTCATTAAAGGCTAATTGTAGACTATTATGTCCTATAATGTCATTCTGTGATACCTCCAGACACTAGGAGAATTTACATTGCCCACAGCTCTTAGTTGAGGACTCATCACAAATATTGGGGCCAAAAACATATCCTGGAGAAAATCTCCCTTGGGAAAGAATTTCAGTGCAAGTCTGATCAGTAGCTGCTGGCAGACAGGAACAAATCCGTTCCCACTTCCCCAGACCTCTCTTTCCTACAAAAACAAAAGCCTTAATCTGCTGAGAGTAGTAAAATAAACTTTGTCACAGCCAAAGCACAGCAAAGAACCATTGCAAATGGGGGATGGATAGACAAAGCCTTTACCCCTAGGTAAGACCCAGAAATTATACTGGGTCAAAAATCCTATACCAAGCAGAGGTTGCTATGATTGAAGATGAGGTAGGAAACTACCAGATAAGACTAACTACAGATCCAAGTCAGAGTTGGGTTCTCAGGAGGAGAAAGGAAGGAAAGCCAAGAAAGCATCAGATGTGAAGGGTCCTATAAACCTGAGGCTGGGCCAGAAAAACAGAACACCCTTCTTACCCCCATTCCCCTATGATGCTAAAACTAAGGAGGGAGCAACAGCAGCCCTATGCTAGAGGGGCAAGAACCTGAAGATGTCATCTATGCCACAGTGTGTAGGAACTGCTAAAAGCTGAGGGTAGGTATGCAAAATATTAACCCATGAGTTCCCACTCATAGAAGTCAATGGTTGAATACACAAGTAATAAATGGGCTAGAAGAGACAAATCTCTGTGCAAAACTCTAAGTTACTTATAGATATCTTACTCTCAAAAGCATGAAACATAACTCTCCATGGGAGAAACATGATGACTTCTTTATAAAGAGTGCAGTACGGAAATGGGGAAAATAGGAGAAACTTTTTAGCCTTGAAATCTGAAAAAAAAAATCAGCCATGATAAGGTCAGTATCAACAATGATAAGTGGTACTAATAGCATGTATTCTTGGAGTGATTATGACGAGAATGGCAATTTACCTCTGTGCTGTTTCTCCAAAAAAATCCACAATCCCATTCTATCCATAAGAAAAAAAAAAAAGAAATCAGAGAAATCTCAATTGTGGGACATTCTACAAAGTAATTGGCCAGTACTTCCCTTAACCATCCAGGTCTTGAAAATTATAAAAAGTCTGAGACTTCTTATCACTTGTGACTTCTGTCACAAACAAGAGGAGATGAACCTAAGGAGACATGTCAACCAAATACAAGTATTCTGCCCAGGATTCTAGATAAGGGACATTAAGTAAAAACTAAGAAAATTAGTCCATAATAATGATGTAATTAATATTAGCCCATTAATTTTAATAAATGTATAATGGAGATACGGAAATGCAATTTTTATACTTTCACATTTTATATTTTATATGTAACATATGCAAATAGTGATAATAAATTATCAATATTGTACCCAAATATACCATACTAATGTAAAATTTTAATAATAAAGGAAAGTAGTTATAGAGTGTATGGGAACTTTTTGTATTATATTCACATTTAGTCTTTCTAAAATTATCCCAAATTAAAATTTTATTAAAAGATAAGGTCAAAATAAAAGACTTCTCAGAATAACAAATGAACAGATTTTTTTTATTGTCAGCAAACATGAGCTAAGAAATTGCAGAGGATGTTCTTTGGGCTGAAGGAGTAAGATCCCAGACAGAAACCTGCATTTATATAAAGAAATGAAAAGATCTGGAAATGCTCCAAATAAAGGTAAACATCTTTCTTTCTTTCTTTCTCTTTCTTTCTTTCTTTCTTTCTTTACTTTAAATTGTTCTTAAACTCACTGACTAAAGCAAAGTTCATCACATTGTTTTGTGGCATTTATAACACATGTGGAAATAAGTGTATCAAGACAACAGCACGAAGGCTGGTTGGAAGAGGCTGGAAAGCTGTTGTCTTAAGATCCCTCTGCATGGTATGTGGCACCACAAAAATCACCTGAAGGTGGACTGTAAGAAGTTTAAAAGAGCAATAACATAAAAACCCAAGTAAACTGCAAAATTACAGTTGGTGCCACTCATGATTCAAGGACTGAAACCTGAAATAATTCAGAAAAGTACATGAGGAAAAACCCAAAGAAAGGAAATAAACAAAGCAGTACTCACATTACTTGGTTTTGGAGGGTTTGGGTTTTTTGTTTTTTCCCCCCAACGGTTTTTCTCTTCTGACTAGAGAGATAATAACACTTAGAATCAAAAATACCCCAAAGATAAACAATATAATGATTTTACCCATAATAAAGCTTTTGGCCTGTAAATTTACTTAATGCCTTTTTGGCATATGCCTTGCCTGGAGCAGCAATGAATTAAAGGTTTTAAGCAGAGGTGCATACTTTCACAGGAATTCATAACTCCAGGCTCTCCTGAGAGTAGGGAAAGATGCAGGAGGTGATTATTTATGGAGGGGAGTAAAGAGAGCACAAACTGAGCAGGATGGTTTCAGCTCCCAACTTAGCCTCTTCAAGGTGTGACCTTGGGCAACATTTGACTTTACAGAGCCCTCAACTGCTCCTGCAAATTCTGTGGCTAACACTCCCTACTTTACAGGCAAGCTTAAGGAATAAATTAAGGCACACAGTAGGTTATCAATAAATGTTAGCTGCCCTCTCCAACATAAAGATGCCAATGAAGTATATTTTACCCAAAACCAGGGATGAGACTGAAAACATGTGGTAGATATCACCCAATCCAACATATCTCACAACAAATCAGAATGGATGCTACCCTGAAAAACTTCACCAGACTTTGGCAAGTCAGACCAGATGATTATCAGCTCCACTTAATTTTTGATTTTTACTTTTTGATTTTGATTTTTGATTTTTTAATTTTTACTATCAGCCTGATCATCCAGTCATAATTACTTCCAAAAGAATTCTTGTTTTTTGTTTCTATGATAAGCAAAGCAAACACCATTAGAAAAAACCTATCTCAGAGGAGGAGTCAAGATGGCAGAGAAGTAGCAGGCTGAGGCTGCTTCAGGTAGCAGGAGATCAGCTAGATAGCTTATCTAAAGATTGCAAACACCTACAAATCCAACCGCAGATCGAAGAGAAAAAGAACAGCAATTCTAGAAACAGAAAAACAACCACTTTCTGAAAGGTAGGGCTGGCGGAGAAGTGAATCCAAAGCGACGGGAAGATAGACCCCAGGGGGAGGGGCCGGCTCCCAGCAAACGGTGGAGCAATGGAGCACAGAATTGGGACTTTTAAAAGTCCATTCCGCTGGGGCGCCTGGGTGGCTCAGTAGGTTAAGCCGCTGCCTTCGGCTCAGGTCATGATCTCAGGGTCCTGGGATCAAGTCCCCCATCGGGCTCTCTGCTCAGCGGGGAGCCTGCTTCCCTCTCTCTCTCTCTGCCTGAGGGACATCTCTCCAGAGGCTAAACTAGGGTGAAGCCCACATGCGGTCAGCGTGGCCTCAGGTCCCGCAGGGTCACAGAAGGATCGGGGGTGTCTGAGTGTCACAGAGCTTGCAGGTATTAGAACAGGAAAGCCGGCTACAGAGACAGAGCCGAAGAGTGAGCTCCCAGCTCGGGGTTACCTTGAACTGGTCACAGGCTCAGTGAGCTCAGAGCGCGGCCGGAGGCCAGGGAGTCGGGAGTAAATGGGCACTGTTCTTGGAGGGCGCCCTGAGGAGTGGGGCCCCAAGCTCTCGGCTCTTGCAGACCAGAGACTGGGAGGCCGCCATGTTCATTCCCATCCTCCGGAACTCTATGGAAATCGCTCAGGGAACAAAAGCTCCCAAAAGCGAACCCGAGCAGATTACTCAGCCCGGCCCCTGGTAAGGGCAGTGCAACTCCGCCTGGGGCAGAGACACTTGAGAATCACTACAACAGGCCCCTCCCCCAGAAGATCAACAAGAAATCCAGCCAGGACCAAGTTCACCTACTAAGGAGTGAAGTTTCAATACCAAGGAGAGCAGCGGAATTCCAGAGGAGGAGAGAGCAAAGCACTGAACTCATGACTTTCTCCCCATGATTCTTTAGTCATGCAGTTATTTTTTTTCTTTTTTAATTTTTTTCTTCTTCTGCTAAATCTTTTTTAACTTTTACCTTTTCTTTTTTAAGGTTTTTTAACTAGTTTATCTAATATATATATATATATATATATATATATATTTTTTTTTTTTTTTTTCCTTTTTTTTCATTCGTTTTCTTTTTTAAATTGTTTCCTTTTTTTCTTCTTCTTCTTCTTTCTGAACCGCTTTTTATCCCCTTTCTCCCCCCTCACGATTTGGGATCTCTTCTGATTTGATAAAAGCATATTTTCCTGGGGTTGTTGCCACCCTTTTAGTATTTTACTTGCTCCTTCATATACTCTTCTCTGGACAAAATAACAAGGTGGGAAAATTCACCACAAAAAAAAAAAAAGAACAAGAGGCAGTACTGAAGGCTAGGGACCTAATCAATACAGACATTGGTAATACGTCAGATCTAGAGTTCAGAATGATGATTCTCAGGGCTCTAGCCGGGCTCGAAAAAGGCATGAAGGATATTAGAGAAACCTCTCAGGAGATATAAAAGCCCTTTATGGAGAAATAAAATCTAACCAAGGTGAAATCAAAAAAGCTATTACTGAGGTGCAATCAAAAATGGAGACTCACTGCTAGGATAAATGAGGCAGAAGAAAGAATTAGTGATATAGAAGACCAAATGACAGAGAAGAAGCTGAGCAAAAGAGGGACAAACAGCTACTGGACCAAGAGGGGAGAATTCGAGAGAAAAGTAACACCATAAGACAAAACAACATTAGAATAATTGGGATTCCAGAACAAGAAGAAAGAGAGAGGGGAGCAGAAGGTATATTGGAGAGAATTTCCCTAATATGGCAGAGGGAACAAGCTTCAAAATCCTGGAGGTGAAGAGAACCCCCCTCAAAATCAATAAGAACAGGTCCACACCCTGTCACCTAATAGTAAAATATACAAGTCTAGTGACAAAGAGAAAATCCTGAAAGCAGCCCGGGTAAGGAAGTCTGTAACATACAATGGAAAAATATTAGACTGGCAGCAGACTTATCCACAGAGACCTGGCAGGCCAGAAAGAGCTGGCATGATATATTCAGAGGACTAAATGAGAAAAACATGCATCCAAGAATACTATATCCAGCTAGGCTATTATTGAAAATAGGAGAGATTAAAAGCTTCCAGGACAAACAAAAACTGAAAGAATTTGCAAACACCAAACCAGCTCTGTAGGAAATATTGAAAGGGGTCCTCTAAGCAAAGAGAGAGCCTAAAAGTAGTAGATCAGAAAGGAACAGAGACAATATACAGTAACAGTCACCTTACAGGCAATACAATGGCACTAAATTCATGTCTCTCAATAGTTACCCTGAATGTTAATGGGCTAAATGCCCGAATCAAAAGACACAGGGTATTGGAATGGATAAAAAAACAAAACCCATCTATATGATGCCTCCAAGAAACTCATTTCAGACCCAAAGACACCTCCAGATTTAAAGTGAGGGGGTGGAAAAGAATTTATCATGCTAATGACATCAGAAGAAAGCAGGAGTGGCAATCCTTATATCAGATCAATCAGATTTTAAGCCAAAGACTATAATAAGAGGCGAGGAAGGACACTATATCATACTCAAAGGATCTGTCCAACAAGAAGATCTAACAATGTTAAATATCTATGCCCCCAATGTGGGAGCAGCCAACTATATAAACCAATTAATAACAAAATCAAAGAAACACATCAACAATAATACAATAATAGTAGGGGAATTTAAGACTCCCCTCACTGAAATGGACAGATCATCCAAGCAAAAGATCAACAAGGAAATAAAGGCCTTAAATGACACACTGGACCAGATGGACATCACAGATATATTCAGAACATTTCATCCCAAAGCAACAGAATACACCTTCTTCTCTAGTGCACATGGAACATTCTCCAGAAGAGATCACATCCTCGGTCCTAAATCAGGTCTCAACCAGTTTCAAAAGATTAGGATCATTCCCTGCATATTTTCATACCACAATGCTCTGAAGCTAGAACTCAATCACAAGAGGAAATTTGGAAAGAACCCAAATACATGGAGACTAAACAGCATCCTTCTAAAGAATGAATGGTCAACCAGGAAATTAAAGAAGAATTGAAAAAATTCATGGAAACAAATGCTAATAAAAAAAAAATGGTTCAAAATCTGTGGGACACAACAAAGGCAGTCCTGAGAGGAGAATATATAGCAGTACAAGCCTTTCTCAAGAAACAAGAAAGGTCTCAGGTACACAACCTAACCCTACACCTAAAGGAGCTGGAGAAAGAACAACAAAGAAAGCCTAAACCCATCAGAAAAGAAATCATAAAGATCAGAGCAGAAAGCAATGAAATCGAAACCAAAAAAACAATAGAACAAATCAACAAAACTAGGAGCTGGTTCTTTGAAAGATTTAATAAGATTGATAAACCCCGGGGCGCCTGGGTGGCTCAGTGGGTTAAGCCTCTACCTTCGGCTCAGGTCATGATCCCAGGGGCCTGGGATCGAGTCCCGAATAGGGCTCTCTGCTCAACAGGGAGCCTGCTTCTCCTCATCTCTCTCTCTGTCTGTCTCTCTGCCTATTTGTGATCTCTCTCTCTGTCAAATAAATAAATAAAATCTTTAAAAAAAAAAAAAGATTGATAAACCCCTGGCCAGACTTCTCAAAAAGAAAAGAGAAAGGACACAAATAAATAAAATCATGAATGAAAGAGGAGACATCACAACTAACACCAAAGAAATACAGACAATTATAAGAACATACTATGAGCAACTCTATGCCAACAAATTTGACAATCTGGAAGAAATGGAGGCATTCCTAGAGACATATAAACTACCACAACTGAACTAAGAATAAATAGAAAGCCTGAACAGACCCATAACCAGTAAGGAGATTGAAACAGTCATCAAAAATCTCCAGACAAACAAAAGCTCAGGACCAGATGGCTTCCCGGGGGAATTCTACCAAACATTTAAAGAAGAACTAATTCCTATTCTCCTGAAACTGTTCCAAAAAATAGAAATGGAAGGAAAACTTTCAAACTTTTTTGACGAGGCCAGCATCACCTTGATCCCAAAAACAGACAAGGATCCCATTAAAAAAAAAAAAAATACAGACCAATATCCTCGATGAACACAGATGCAAAAATTCTCACCAAAATACCAGCCAATAGGATTCAATAGTACATTAAAAGGATTATTCACCACGACCAAGTGGGATTTATTCCAGGGCTGCAAGTTTGGTTTAACATCTGCAAATCAATCAGTGTGATACAATACATTAATAAAAGAAAGAACAAGAACCATATGATGCTCTCAATAGAGGCTGAAGAAGCATTTGACAAATTACAGCATGCCTTCCTGATCAAAACTCTTCAAAGTGTAGGGATAAAGGGCACGTACCTCAATATTATCAAAGCCATCTATGAAAAACCCACCGCAAATATTATTCTCAATGGAGAAAAACTGAAAGCTTTTCTGCTAAGGTCAGGAACACAGCAGGATGTCCATTATCACCACTGATATACAGCATAGTACTATAAGTCCTAGCCTCCGCAATCAGACAACAAAAGGAAATTTGCCGATCCAAATTGGCAAAGAAGAAGTCAAACTATCACTCTTTGCAGATGATATGTTACTATATGTGGAAAACCCAAAAGACCCTACTCCAAAACTGCTAGAACTTGTACAGGAATTCAGTAAAGTGTCAGGATATAAAATCAATGCACAGAAATCATTTGCATTTTTCTACACCAGCAACAAGACAGAAAAAAGAGAAATTAAGGAGTCAATCCCATTTACAATTGCACCCAAAATCATAAGATACCTAGGAATAAACCTAACCAAAGAGGCTAAGAATCTATACTCAGAAAACTATAAAGTACTCATGAAAGAAATTGAGGAAGACACAAAGAAATGGAAAAATGTTCCATGCTCATGGACTGGAAGAAAAATATTGTGAAAATGTCTATGCTACCTAAAGCAATCTACACGTTTAATGCAATTCCTATGAAAGTACCATCCATCTTTTTCAAAGAAATGGAACAAATAATCCTAAAATTTCTATGGAACCAGAAAAGACCTCAAATAGCCAAAGGAATATTGAAAAAGAAAACCAAAGTTGCAGCCATCACAATTCCAGACTTCAAGCTCTATTACAAAGCTATCATCATCAAGACAGCATGGTACTGGCACAAAAACAGACACATAAATCAATGGAACAGAATAGAGAGCCCAGAAATAGACCCTCAAATTCAAATCTATGGTCAACTAATCTTTAACAAAGCAGGGAAGAATGTCCAATGGAAAAAAGACAGCGTCTTCAATAATTGGTGTTGGGAAAATTGGACAGCCACATGCAGAATAATGAAATTGGACCATTTCCTTACACCACACATTAAAATAGACTCAAAATGAATGAAGAACCTCAATGTGAGAAAGGAATCCATCAAAATCCTTGAGAAGAACATAGGCAGCAACCTCTTCGACCTCAGCCACAGCAACATCTTCCTAGGAACATCGCCAAAGGCAAGGGAAGCAAGGGCAAAAATGAACTACTGGGATTTCATCAAGATCCAAAGCTTTTGCACAGCAAAGGAAACAGTTAACAAAACCAAAAGACAACTGACACAATGGAAGAAGATATTTGCAAATGACATATCAGATAAAGGGCTAGTGTCCAAAATCTATGAAGAACTTAGCAAACCCAACACCCAAAGAACAAATAATCCAATCAAGAAATGGGCAGAAGACATGAACAGACATTTCTGCAAAGAAGACATCCAGGTGGCCAACAGACACATGAAAAAGTGCTCCATATCACTCGGCATCAGGGAAATACAAATCAAAACCACAATGAGATATCACCTCACACCAGTCAGAATGCTAAAATTAACAAGTCAAGAAATGACAGATGCTGGCGAGGATGCGGAGAAAGGGGAACCCTCCTACACTGTTTGTGGGAATTCAAGCTGGTGCAACCACTCTGGAAAACAGCATGGAGGTTCCTCAAAATGTTGAAACTAGAACTACCCTATGACCCAGCAATAGCACTACTGGGTATTTACCCTAAAGATACAAACGTAGTGATCCGAAGGGGCATGTGCACCCGAATGTTTATAGCAGCAATGCCTACAATAGCCAAACTATGAAAAGAACCTAGATGTCCATGAACAGATGAATGGATCAAGATGATGTGGTATATATACACAATGGAATACTATGCAGCTATCAAAAGAAATGAAATCTTGCCATTTGCGACGACATGGATGGAACTAGAGGGTATCATGCTTAGCAAAATAAGTCAATCAGAGAAAGACAACTATCATATTATCTCCCTGATATGAGGAAGTGGAGATGCCACATGGGGGGTTAAGGGGGTAGGAGAAGAATAAATGAAAGGAGATGGGAATGAGAGGGAGACAAACAATAAGTGACTCTTAATTTCACAAAACAATCTGAGGGTTGCTGGGGGGAGGGGGGTTGAGAAAAGGGGGTGGGGTTATGGACATTGGGGAGGGTATGTGCTATGGTGAGTGCTGTGAAGTGTGTAAACCTGGCGATTCACAGACCTATACCCTGGGGATAAAAATACATTATAGGTTTAATTAATTAATTAATTAATTATTTTAAAAAGGCATGCGCAAATGAGAAGTCAGGAGATCTAGGTGGAGGAAAAGTCAACAAGGAGTGCAGAAGGATTTTCTGAAGATACCCAGAAAGCTCTTTTCTAAGAGGCTTCCCTAAATGGATGGACCATAATCTAAGAGCCTAGGTCTCAGCCTGTCCAAAGCCCAGAGTTGCTGGACTCTGGGAAAAGTCCAGCAACTCTGGACTTTCCAGAGTTGGAAAAGTTGACGCACACCAATCCAACATTAAGAGCCTGAAGCACATGGACCGGGCTCGCTTCGGCAGCACATATACTGAAATACATGGTCCACAAGTCAGTTTCTAGTTTCCAGGAGGAGTATCTTGTTCTAATTCCTAGAAATCTTAGTCCCCATCTAGGTTCCCTTCCTTCTCAATTCAGAAGCTTGAGACATCAAAAGGTTGCTATGTTACAGACTGAAAGTTTTATTTCCAATGCTAAGTGCCCAGAAAACTTGGTAATTCTAAATGCATAGTATGTCATGCCTAACCTGCCCAGCAATCATGAAAATCATTGTGGCCAATCCAACAAGACACTGGAGATGTGGTAAAAAAAGAAAATAGTAATGTGTTGTTACCCTTTAAAATACACATAAATTTTATTTTCCTTCACTGACTTATTTTCTTACCTTCTACAGGATCTGAGATGTTTAGTAATGCTCAAAGCATCTGAGTGTTTCTGCTGCCTAAAGACTTATCCATGGCTGATTTCATCACCATCCCACCCACTCATTCCTGAGCAATTGGAGGTATACCTCTATTTACATGAATGGACTGGCCAACATGTAAATACCTGGTCATTTTAAAAGACTTCCAGAAACTATAATTCTGGATTAAACAAAGCATCTGTTGACCTCATGAAGGTCAAAGATGATAAAGTCTCATGTCCCTTCATCATTGGAGTACGAACCTACAATCCACCCTTCTGGAGATTATATAATGAATCAAATGACAAAAATAGACCAAATAAAGCCAATATTAGGCTGGACCCTGGCTTCTGAAACAACTAAAATCTAGGCCCCATTTCTGCTGACTGAGAGAGTATTCCTGCAAAGATAAGGATCACTTTGGTTCAATAGTTCATGTTTTCTTGTTTAAGAGTTTGGTATAGTCACATTTGCTGTTGGCAGCACCATAAATGGAAAAATGGGAACTAATGTTGGTCCAGAGCCCTCAGCAATAGAGCCACAGATGGAGAAATTAGGGAGTATGAATTCAGAACAAAAGGCAGGACATTTTTAGGACAATTTCATTAAGGCCATAACAAGAACTCATGGACCTGAGCTGCAGTTTAAGAGTTGATTTTTGCCACTAGAAGGTGCTGAAAACACACTGCTAACATATAGCTCCATGTAGTATTTTTTTACTTAAACTAATTATTTGTATGATTTTGTACAAATAATTTAATCGGCCTCACTTTGGTTTCCTTATCAGTATAGCAAGAGGACTGAACTCCATGATGTGGAAGTTTTTCCAGTCCTGTCATTCTGTGGTTATACAATGGTCCCTCTTTGGCCATCATGAGCACTACACGATAAGGAGATGGGGTAGGTAAATAAGATATAACAGCCTTACATTTATTATTAAGAGGTAACAATTCTACAGTTGCATTAAAAAAACAAGGCAAATATTAAAATATTCATAACCAAAAGAAGTGAATTCTTTCCACAAACTTATAAAATTGCTGCCTTACCCCAAATCCAATGTAATGCAAGACACAATAATATCAAAGATATATTACTCTATATGTTTCCTTTAAATAGTGTGTTAATACAGTTTATATCCTTGAACATAATTTTTATTGCTCTAGGATCCACTGTTTTCCTATGGGAACACATCTCTGAAATTTTGTCAATAGGAAAGAAAGGTTTGATTTACAGAAGTTTGATTTACAAACAACTCTTGAACTCTTGTAGTGCTCTTGGATGTCCCCTGGTGGCCACCTAAAGTCAATGCAAGTTTCATAAGGTAGTTTAATACATGTACCACCAGCTCTTCCGCTTTCTCCTTTGCACCAAAACTGCAGCCTGTATTAGGATCTATTATCACACACTGCTACTGAAAATAAATCAGATACCACTTGCCTCCACTTATTCATTCTGGATAAGAGGATTAATGCCAAAAGTCACAAGAGCTTTGCCCTAGATTGTAAAACCCATCATAGACCAGGATGGAACTGGATTCCAAATGATGTATGTGACCACCAGAGGTCCACAAAGCTTTTTATGAGTTCCCATCTCAGCATACCAAGATGTTATGCCTTTTTGTTTTCTTCTTCTATTGTGAATATATGCAAAACAGTAAAATTGTAATTGCAAAAACTGTGTACCCTCATTGAGCTCATTTGGTTTAAAAGAGTGCTGTGATTCTTATTGTTTATTATTCAGACTAAAACTCCTTCATGTGTTTTGAAAAAAGTAAATGAAACAGCAGAAATCGGATGCATAAGTCCGTTTAATTATTGTTTACAAGTCTCAGTGAAGCAGTAAGCCAAGAGTTTCCTTTGCCACCCAGCCTATATTCTAGATGAAGAGCCACATTCTCAACTGCCAGGGAGTCTGAACAGTCCTGCCATACTTTAAGCAAGTCAATCCGTCAAGCCAGAACTAAATGAAAATGTGTTGAATACTAGAATATCTCCAAATATGAAAGGAAGGATGATACTTAAGTTATGTAAAATCATTATTTTAATACTGAACATCTCATGGGAGATGGTTCAAATCCTGGTACTGCTTGAGTTTTGAGTCAGGCTTATATGCTCCCAGATTGTATATCTTGACCATCATAACATACAGTCAAGTGACCCCCAGAAGACCACTAAGAACACAAATGCCATGGAACATGGAAGTAGTAAAGCCTGGGGAATGAAGGTGTTGGGATCCCAAAAGATTGTTCTAAATCTTACCTACCTTAGATCCATAATCTTTTTTTTTTTTTTTTAATTTGAGAGAGAGACAGTGAGAGAGAGCATGAGTGAGGAGAAGGTCAGAGAGAGAAGCAGACTCCCCGTGGAGCTGGGAGCCCGATGCGGGACTTGATCTAGGGACTCCGGGATCATGACCTGAGCCGAAGGCAGTCGTCCAACCAACTGAGCTACCCAGGAATCCAAGATCCATAATCTTTTAAGCTTTGGATCCACAATCTAAATTTCAGCACATATTCTTCCTTTCAGATCATCAGATATCAAAGATATTCTTTCTACCCATTCATTCCAATTAAGTGATTAACCCTCTTGAACATCTCCAAGAATTTTGGTTTTGCCAGCAATAAAATTACCCATAGGCATAGTAACAAGCAAAGTCAATTTACAGAGTCTGAAAAATTGATCAGGTAATTGAGAGATCTTAATACACACCTCACCAAAGAAGATCTTGCAATGGCAAGTGAGCAAATGAAAATAAGCTCAGTATCATCTCTCATTAGGAAACTGTGAGTTGAACAATGAGGAGTTACCACTACACACGTATTAGAATATCTAATTTTTTTTAAATGGACAAAACCATTACTGACATGGATATAGAACAACAGGAACTCTCATTCATTTGCATTGCCAGTAGGAATGCAGAATAGTACAGCCACTTTGGAGGACAGTTTGTCAGTTTCTTATGAAGCTAGACATAGTTTCACCATACAATCTGGAGATCACGTTCCTAGGTTATTTACCCAACTGATTTGAACACTTACCTCAACATAAAAAGTTGTCTATGAATCTTCCTAGTATCAACATCCATAATTTTTAACAACTGAAAGCAACCAAAATGTCTTTTAATAGGTGAATGAGTAAACAAACTACAGTATATCCATGTAAAGAGAATGAGTCAGCACAAAAAAATAAATGAGCCACTGAAGCATGGAAAGACATATATGAATCTTAAGGCAATTTGGAAAGTGAAAGAAGCTACTTTAAAAATGCTATGAAGGGGCCCCTGGGTGGCTCAGTGGGTTAAAACCTCTGCCTTCGGCTCAGGTCATGATCTCAGGGTCCTGGGATTGAGCCCCACATCCGGCTTTTGGCTCAGCGAGGAGCCTGCTACCCCTCTCTCTCTGCCTGCCTCTCTGCCTACTTGTGACCTCTGTCTGTCAAATAAATAAATAAAATCTTTTTTAAAAATAAATAAATAATAAAAATGCTATGTAGTATATGATTACAGTTATATGAAGTTTTGGAGAGGGCAAAACCTAGCAACAATTAAAAAAGATCACTGGTTGCCAGAGGTGCTGAATGTGGGGAGGTGAGCTAAATTAGGTAAAGCACAGGCAATTTCAGGTGTTCAAACTGTTCTATTTGATACCATAATGGTGGGTTCATGACACTATTCGTTTGTCAAGACCATAGAATTAGAGAGTCCAAAACATACAGCATAGAACTATAGTGAACCTTAATGCATATAAATTTTTTAAAAAATCACTGAAGAGGTTGGATATTCCAGAATGGAGTCCAGAATATGACAAACAATCTAACTGCATTACAAATGTAAAAACAACCTAGGGGGAGGGCGCCTGGATGGCTCAGTGGGTTAAGCCGCTGCCTTCAGCTCAGGTCATGATCTCAGAGTCCTGGGATCGAGAGAGCCTGCTTCCCTCTCTCTCTCTCTGCCTGCCTCTCCATCTACTTGTGATTTCTCTCTGTCAAATAAATAAATAAAATCTTTAAAAAAAAAAAAAAAACAACCTAGGGGGAAAGGAGAAAGCTGCTCACCTTAGGAATTTTAGAAATGAGTAGTCTGTAAGATGAAAGACAGAATAATTTGTACATAAGCCCTGTACTCCCATTGATAAAATTTTGTCCCATGAGTACAGGTTAACAATTTTGATACTCCTATACATGTAAACTAGAATTAAATTATTGAGTGACAGAATGGCAGATAGTAGGGGCACATTTCCCACTACTGCAGGAGGAGTTTGTAGAAAAGTGGGGAGAAGGCCAGAATGAATTAGAGTCAGAGACAGCAATATGAACTCTTTTTTAGTCTAACATAGATAAAGTTACATATAAAAATATTTATGGATATATGTGTATACACAGGTTGGCATATAGACACTTAAGTCCTTCCTCTGAGAGCTGAGAAGGGCTAAGTGCAAGACCCCTTATAATAGGTGTATTTCTAGCACTCAGGTTCTTGTTTCTCACATCATTCTTCAATGAAAGGAACTACAGCTCACTGGTTCATTCTAGGACTGACGAAGAAGATAAGTAAAGCTTGGAGCAACATCTTCTGGGGGGAAAAAAGTAAGGATGCGCCTAATAAAATACCCATGCTGATGCTGGAAAATCAAAGGGATTCAGAAACCAAATGAAAGAGCACAGAGTAGAGCAATTTGACTCATAGAATTATGTGGCATTGGATCATAACCTGTGGTAGGAAATAAATATCCATGAGTCTATACTGATTGAAATCAATGGCTGAATACATAAATAAGTAATGGGGGAGAAGAAACAAATCTTCACGTAGAACTCTACATCATTTCTTCTCAAAAGAGTGGAGCATAACGCCTCACATCCTAAGTGTGAGGTGCACTAGGACTACATTAAAGAGAGTACAGTATGGAAACAGGGAAAATAGGAGCCACTTTATAGGGTTGGAATCTGATGAACCACGACATCAGCCATGATCAAAGTCAGTAACAGTGACAAATATTTCTAGATTAATAGATAGGATATGAAGGAAGTGACACTTTACCTCTGTGGTCTTCCTGCCCCCAAACTGAAAAACTCTGTCCCATCATGAGAAAAGCAACAGAAAAATCCCAGTGGAAGGATATTCTCCAAAACACTTGACCAGTATATGTCTCCAAATTGTCAAGACCTTCAAAAATAAGGAAAGTCTGAGAAAATTGTCACAGCCAAGAGAAGCCAAAGGAGACATGACAATGAAATGTAAGGTGCCGCTTCCAGTCGGCGACGGGAGAAGAATTCGGCACAAACAAGTCAGCTGCAAATCGAAAAGGACCGCTGCCCTGAGCAACTCCACAGTCTCACTTTTATTGGATAGAAAACAATAGCCAACAGAAGGACTGATGAAGGTCAAACGTTAATCCAGTCCCACAGACAAGGAGGAGGATAAAGTTTATAGTTAAACAAGCACATTCAAAGGACTCATCTAACTAACAAAGGGCCCTTCTGGGAAGAGAAAGGAGCCATAACGGAAAAGGGAAGCAGGCGGTTTTCCTTCCACCCTGAGCTGACCGGGCGT
>NC_081558.1:50099036-50236367 GCF_022355385.1 Mustela nigripes
GAAAAAGAAAAAATTAAATTAACTGCAAGACTAAAAAAAATCACAGGAAAAAAGCCATGAGTTCCGTGCTTGGCTTTCTCCTCCTCTGGAATTCTGCTGCTCTCCTTGGTATTGCCAAGTTTTAAGTTTTAAAGTCTTTTACAATCTTACTCCAAATATAGTTACATTTCAAGTAAACAACAAGAACAAAAAATTTCCAGTTTCAAACTCTGAAAAGAAAACAAGCCCAACAGACACACATCAGAGATACTGCATGCTATATTGGAAAAAAAAAAAAATAGTGGCACAGAAAATAGTAAAGTTTTTCTTTCCTATAAGTGAGAAAGCTCCATTGATTTTCTTAAGTCAAAACCATCAAGTTAATTAAAGGTTTAATTATGTAATCTAGCTCTCTTTAGATGAACTCACTTCTTTCTTTAAGCCTTTTGTTTTTTACATTATATACATAAAATCTGCTTCAACAAGTCTGGGAACAACTTTGTTATTGATCTTCCAAAACCTATTGCTTGGGAGTTGGCCTTTTCAATCCATGGTAGAATAGGTAATGTCTACCTGAGAGTTGCTGAGAGCCTCATCCACCATTTGAAATTAAAATCAAGCTATACAGGAGACCTGGGTGGCTCAGTGGGTTAAAACCTCTGCCTTCGGCTCAGGTCGTGATCCCAGCATCCTGGGATAGAGCCCTGCATCCAGCTCCCTGCTCAGAGGCTGCCTCTCTGCCTACTTGTGATCTCTGTATGTCAAATAAACAAAATCTTAAAAAAAAAAAAAACCAAGGTATACAATATAAATGTACAGGGAAAGGAGTTGTGAATGAGAAATGGGAAAAGAATAAATGGCCTTTGAATATTCTTTCATATGCTGCCCATGCAAAGTGGAAATTAGCTGCCTTTTCTCCCATTCAGGACAAGGCTCATTCTTTATTATCTTGAAAAAAGGAAGGAAAAGAGCAAAAGAGTTGGATGTTGCTTCTCCCACATTAGTCCCATAGATTGTGAGCTCCTCAGTCAGAGGAAAGATATAGACCTTGACCTAGACATTAGCATAGAGGAGAAGTATGAAAGAGTACTCTTGAGAGCACCTGAAGAAAACATGGAGAGAAAGCAGAACTGGGCAAAGAAAGAGGACTACAATGCAGTCTCAACCAAGACCTCAGCCAACCCTATGAGGAACTCGGTCACTGGGATGGCCCTTCATGGTTAGACCCTCAATTCTGTCATTACACATGGGCTATCACAGGTAGGGGATATGAGCTTGGGTGAGACAGCTCTCTAGCTGAGTCAGTTCTTTGAAAGTGTGGGCTGTTGAAGACTGTCAGCCAGGAGCATTCGCACCACCTGGGAGTTAAGTTCTTCAGTCTGGAAGAGGGAAATCACAGCATCCATTGTGATATTTTGTTTACTGCTTACCCCCCAAATTACCTAGTAATGGGTGTACAATATTAAGTTCCAGTGAAATTTGTTCAAATGAACTCTTCTGAATATGGAGATCATGGCCAGAGACAGTCCGTGGTATACTACAGCTTCAGTCACACCTACTCCTTGCAACTTGCATTTTCTCACATACTTCAGTGCAAGGGTTGTGAATGATCTGGGCTTATGCAATTTCAAAAATTGAGAGACAGCAGAGTGCGCCAAGAATTTCAGTTACCACAGAGACACAGATCTTAGGTTGATGGCACTCCCCTAACAATTAAATCTTTTAGAATAAATCATGTTCACAAGAGAAGAGATTTGGCCGGCTGTAAGGAGACATTCCCTTCTGTGGATCTAGCCAGGAAAAGTATGATAACTTTCCCTATTGCAACCCATTTGCTGGGGAGGGCATGGGGCAGACTCTTCATGCAAAGGGTTTTGCCTGGTTGTGTCTCACTTACCTATGCAAATCCCAGGACGTGTTTGGCTCTGAGCCAGCCCCCTGTGAGGAAATGGAGACACTATCAAGAGACCTACTGCATAATAAATCTGCCTCCAGATAAAAGAGAAGCATGGTGACAGCTCTGGTGATTTTTTTATGGGCATTTTAAAATTAAAAGCCTTATTCATCCACATGGAATAAAGTCATTAATTGTCCGCACATGTTGTACTCATAATACATGTTTTTTCCCCCTAAATTTAATATAGAGAGGTTTGCAGAGTTGTGGTGTAATGTTGGGTAATGATATTCCCTGTATGACCTAAAGTCTCCCAGAGTATACAGAGCCCCAAAAGCACAGAGAACATATTAAATACGAAATCATTAAAAATGTGCCTCCCGCCAAGAAATGCAGCTCCTCTGTATTAGGATAATTAAGATTCTAATGCGACCTTGTAAGAGGATATCTTGAATTAAATGGTCCATTTTATAGAGAAGTTCTAGGTACAAAAGTGATGTGGGGGTACCCAACAAATCTTTGTCTGTGGGATGTCTTCACAAGGAGATAAAACCCTGACTAGGAAGAAAGCAGGGTAACCTAGACAAGTGATCTCCAATGGGCAAAGCAGAGATGGGATTTGAGGAGGAAATATGCTCTGCAGACTCAGGGACATACACACATGATTTGACTGCTGCCTGTCTCTTACCTATAGCCAAGTTGTTCACCAGACTCATATTCACTTTCCATAGTGTAGTTATTGCTGGGAAATAAATGCCCAGCCTGGGATTACACTTCTCAGCACCCGTTGTATCTAGGAATAAGCAAGGAATGCCAACTGGCATCTGGGTGGAAGTGATATATGTTACTCCAAGCCTGGCCCATAAAAATCTCCTACACAATCCTTTCCACATTATTATAACAATGGATACTGTAATGAGCAAAAAATAAAATTTTATTGTGTTAAGCCCCTGAGATTTTGTGATTCTTTTTTATAGCAGTAATTCAATCCTGACTAATAAACACACCAAGAGAGTAGTGAATCAATGAGGAAGGGGTGGTCAGTGCCCAGTCCTTCTGAGGTCAAGTAACATGAGAACAGACTACTTGATCTGCAAATATGGACACTCTCAGTTTCTTTGTCAAAGGAAGTTTGAGAAGAGCAAACAAACTGGAGTGGATGGATGGAAAAAAAAAAAAAAAGAGGAGGTAAGAAATGGGAAATAACATTTGTGGACAATTCTTTTACTAAGTTTTCCTGTGAAAGAGAACAGAAAGAAACATGGCAGAAGTTGAGGAAAGGCAAGAGGGTAAGTTTAAAGAAAGAAATAAAGATGTCAAATGGTGGAAAATGCAAAGATAAGAGATTGAGCTAGAGATACCAGGCTAAAGACACAGAGAAAGAGATTCAAACTGAGATAAAGAAATAGATCTATAAACATAGAGACAGAGATGGATAAAGAGGTAGGGATTGAGAGAAATAGAGATTGAAAGAGAAAGAGAGAGAGATTGGAGATGGGACATCCCAGACACACTAGCGTGCTGATGACTCTACTCCAGAATGGTCACGGAACTGAAATGACTACCTGCAACCTAAGAGGGCAGTCAACACACTTCAGGAATGCTAACTTGTCAAATACACAACCACTTCATCACCCAAATATGTAGCATCTCAGATGCTTATTACCCACCTCTATGAACGGAACCTCCTCTCTTCCATCAAAACCATCAAGGTTAACTATTAAAATGACTATTTCTAGATGGTCAGACATCTCTGAATGGAAACATTAGAATATTAGGCCACCATGACTGACTGAAGACAGAAAGGCTGGTTTTTGTTGCTGTTATTGCTGTTGTTGTCGTCATCTTCCTGGCTATGCTGGTTTAGTACAACTCATGATCTTGGACAAATCACTCATCATGTTGGACTTCACAAAAAAAAGGGCGAAGTATTGCCTACCTAAAGGCCTCTAACAAGGTCAGATAAAAGTTAATTAAAAGCAGGTATGGTTTGGTGAGTGCTGTGAAGTGTGTAAACCTGGTGATTCACAGACCTGTACCCCTGGGGATAAAAATATATGTTTATAAAAAATAAAAAATTTTAAAAAAAAGCAGGTATGGGACAAGAATTTGAAAACCCTTAGAATGTCCTCACTTATTCATCATTCATTCAGAAAATAAATACAGTGTATTTCCAGTGTAACAAGCAATTCACAGTGAAGGCATGACACTGTGAGACACAGCCTCATGGAGTTTTCAGACTGGTCAGGAGACACACAAAAACCAAACCAATAAATGTGTAATTACAATGAGAGGTCTTTAAACAAACAGAAGGGTAACAGAGAGAAGGGAGAGTTATAGAGATCAGATAGTTAAAACCTCTTTGCAAAGACAATATTTAAACAGAGAATGAAAAGTTAAGAAGGAATCCAGCATGGGAAGAGTAAAGGTGGCGGAGAGAATTCTCTGATGCCATCACATACCTGCTCAGCTTCCAGGTTTTCCTGCTTGGCTCACAGTTTCCTTTTTCACAGTTCACTGGATCAGAACAGCATCCACACAGGTCCAATCACTGGGATCATGCATTTCTTAAGTCTTTTAAAATCCATACATTCCTCCTCCTACTTTTCTTTTCCTAAAGGCAATAACCGAGTTGTCTTGAAGAGTCTTTGCTGTTTGCACTCCTGTTGCAACACTATTTAACTAGTTTCTCTATCTGTATCTCCTGTAAACTGATAGTTAGAACCAGATTGACTATTAAGGATGTGTATTTTGACATTTCTTATTGGGTTTTTTTTGTACTTCCATCAAGATGCACATAGTGTCCAATTAACTCTCTTTTTTGTGTGTGACATTAAAATCACTGATAATCACTTCCTACATATGTTATTTCATTAAGGTTTGCAAAATAGGGATGCTCTAATCAAGTGGTTCTCCAACTGTGGTCCTGGACTAGTAGCCACAGCATCACCTGGCAATTTGTTAAAAATACAGATTCTCCAGGAGTACCCAGGTGTCTCAGTGGGTTAAGTGTTAACTTTTGGTTTTTAGCTCAGGTCATGATCTCAGGGTCCTGGGATCAAGCCTTAAGTCGGGCTCCATGCTCAATGGGGAATCTACTTGAGGATTTCTCTCCCTCTGCCCCATCTACCGCACTCACACTCTCTCTAAGTAAGTAAGTAAGTAAATAAATAAATAAATAAATATATATATATATATATATATATATATTTTTTTTTTTTAATGCAGACATCTGAATAAGGAACTCTGGGGTGGGGGCCAGCATCTCGTTTTAATTAACCCTCCAAGTCATTCTGATGCATGCTAGTTTTTGAGAACCACTGCTTTAATTCTCCCTTTTCTTTTTCATTGATTAGCTATATGGCTTATATAAAAACTTTCCTCTCACAGACTCTGTGGTTACCATGACACAATTGTACAGCTCTCAAAATAGTGAGATGGTTCCCTAGCTATCTTCTCTCTCTCTCTCTCTCTTTCCCTTCCTCTCCATTTATTTAGGTGCTATCTGCAGAAAGGTGAATTAAGATGAGAACTACTCAGTTTGCTTTGTATCTGTGGAATTCTGTGGCTCCAGCAAAAGCAAAAATGCTCAGACTACGGAGAATCTGAGCATAAGCCCCTGCAAAGAAAGCACTCAAGAATGTTAGCAGGTTGGACACCCCAGGAAATGAGGTGCTCAACATTTCTCAGCACTTCTGATCTGCCTTTTCCCGCAAGCATGTGCTACACGATACATGCCAGGCCTTATTAATCCAATTTCCTTGTCCCTATCCAAAGGAAAGGAAGGCTCTAGTAATGATCAATACCCTTACTGTGATGATAAACAAAGACAGATGAGGCTGTGAGGCCTGGCTGGTATTTGTAATTACTGCCTCTGTAGGCATTCAATTACTGCTAATGAAAGGGTGACAGGGCTCCCCCATTGCTGACAGAGGAACATTTATGCAGGCTCCCTGGCATGGCCTGTAGCTGACAACTATCTCCTCTTTCCTCTCCTGATTGCAGTTCACTCTACCAGGGCAGTTTCCCCAGTATATGGAACTCTAAATGCCATGATACTTCCCCTAATGGAATTTTTAAGGAAGAGTCCATTTTGTTCATCATAATTCTACCTCATCAAGCTACTCCCTGGCCTTCACATGGACTGCCAGCATAACTCACTGGCATTTTGTGACTGGACTCAGGCGATTTGTGTGAAGACAAGGAGATGAGCACAGGTGAGCATCACTGCTTGTTGACTCTCTGCTCAAAGCTTTTACTTAAAAGACAGGCAGAAAGAAGGCAGCTGGAGCATCTGCTTCTGCTTTTCAATATTCTAGATCGGATCTATGAAAGTGTATGTTACAACTTTTCCTCATTGAAAGAGATGTTATTAACCAACCATCAATTCCATTTCCTTTGCTAAAGAGTTAATTACAAAGGACATCTGCTAAATGCCAGAGTGGCATCCATTTCCCTGTCTGATAATTTTATTTTTCAAGACCACGCCTTTTACTAAAGACTGATGGGGACCTGGCCAGACCTGTACACTGCTACATGTGGCCATCTCTAGCTGCTCTATGTGTTGGCTGACAACAATGTACAGCTGCCTCATTCTCTAAAGAACTGTCCTCAATCCAATAGAGCAGCCTCCCTCCACCACTGTTAGGCCTCAGCCAATGAACAACCAGTGCAGGGCTATAAAATGTGGTCTCCTGGTCTCAATGAGTGGGATCATGCTGAACCTGTTCTTCACCTGAAACCACATTCTTCTTTATCAACTTCCCACTTCCTCACCCCCTTCTCCTGATGTAACCCCCAATGAAACCAATTGACTAAGAACCCTCATTTCAGATTCCACTTCTGGGAAGCCTTCTCTCACACTCTCAGAAGTTGGAAGGGGACTGATCCCACCCACCTTCAGAGGCCAGTAAAAGCACTGCCTTCCTCTTATACATCAATGATTGGTTCAGAGATGGCATAGAACCCATGCCAGGCCAATGGCAACCCTTTCTTGTGGAACTATTGTTAAACCAACTATTTGGGAACTGGTGGGAGTCTTTCATTAGGGCTAGAAATAAGGTGAAGTGAGAGAGCCATTTACCTGAGGTGCAAAATCTAAGGCTTACCAAAAAATCCAATAAACTTGGAATGTAAATTAGTGCAGTTACTATGAAACACCAAAACATTAACAATAGAACTACCCAATCCCACTTCTGAACATACATCCAAAGGAAATGAAAACAATATTGAAGAGATATTTGCACCTCCATGTTCATTGCAGCATTGTTCAAGTTGCCAAAATAGGGAAAAATCTCAGTGTCCATCAAATGATAAATAGATAAAGATGATGTGGTATATATATATACAACGGAATAGTATTCAGCCATGAGAAAGAAGCAATTCTGCCAACTGTAACAACCTGGATGGACCCTGAGGGCAGTATGCTAAGTGAGAAAAGTGAGACAGAAAAAGACAAATACTGTATAGTATCACTTACATGTGGAACACTCCCCTCCCCCCAAAAAAGAGTGAATTTCATAAGGAACAGAGTATAAAAGTAGTTGCCAAGTGCTGGGGAATGGGGGAAACAGGGAGAAGCAAAAGGTAAAATAAAAGGCAAAATCTTTCAGGTATAACAAGAACAAGGTCTGAAGATGTAATATAGAACATGGTGACTATATTTGGTAACTGTATTACATAAGTGAAATTTGCAAAGAATAAAACTTAAGGTCTCCCCTCCCCAAAAGATAAATATATGAGATGACAGATGTGTTAATTAACTATATAGGGAGAATTTTTGGGATGGTTTTAGAAGGAAGAGGGTGGGGTGAGCCTGCTGATAGGTATCAAGGAGGACACAGATTGCATGAAGTACTGGGTGTTACATACAAACAATGAATCATGGAATGCTACATCAAAAAACTAATGATGTACTGTATGGTGACTAACAAAACACAATAAAAAAATTAAATTTAATTTAAAAAACAATTATAAAACAGAAATCACAATAATATTATAATTATTCTTAAAGATAAAAAATATATTCAGCCGGGTTCAAGATGGTGGTATAGGATGAAGCAGCACTCACTACCCGCATCCCATGAATACAATAAATAAACAGCTATATATGGAAAAATTACCTCTGGAAAAACAAACAAACAAAACAAAACAAAAAACAAAACTGCATGAACAGAGCCTTTACAACAAAGACCAAAAAGAAAAACAAGATTGGTAGGTGAAACATAGACATGATCTCACCCAAAAACCCCACCCCATGTGTAGAAATCCATAGTCAGGAGTGATGTCAAAAATAAAGAACTCTTCCCTGAGAAGTGAGGAATTTGTGCTCCATATTAAGCACCTCAATCCTTAGATTTTGAACAAGACAGATGAGTCTCCTAAACAGTGGGCTTTGAAAAGTAACAGGGATTATATCTAGGAAAACTAATTGTATCAAGTGGAGGACCTACTCTTAAGGAGCTAGCCTTGGACACTTGGCCCTGGACACAGTACAAAAAACACCAGTTTGAAAACAACCAGACTGTATATTAAGGAGGCCCACCTATTAATCTTAAAGCATTTACCAGGAAGGTACAAAACCACTGGGACTTTCTCCAGGGACAGAGTTACTGATAGGTGCCGTATCTGCAACCTCACCCCACATTGCTAAGGTTGGTGTTCATGGATGCCATTTTGGAACAATTCCTCCAACCTGCTAGAGCCAGGGGGTAAACCCAGCTAATAACACTACCCAACCATGCAGCAAAGCCACAAACTGCAGCCAGGCCAGGCATCAGCTCAGGTTAACCACCACCCCAATACTGTTGCATAACACAGCTAGGCTAGGTGAGAGTTGAAACCCACCCCCACATCACAAATACATCCCTGCACAGCAGACAAGCAAGTGCACCCCATATACGGGACAAATCTTGAGCTCTGATAGTCAGAGGGGATTGTGTTTTGGGACTCCATGTGAAATTTCTTACACAAGTGGATCCTTTAAATCTCTAAGATGTGAAAAACAACAATAACCAAAAAACAACAAACAAACAAACAAAAACTAAGATGCAGCTGATTTACCTAGTACATACGAACACAGGGGTAGGCAAAATGAAGAGACAGAGGAATATGTTCCAAATGAAAGAACAAGACAAAATACTAGAAAAAGACATTAATGAAATGAAGGTAAGTAATCTATCTGATAGAGAATAAATAGTAATGGTCATAAAGATGCTCACCAGGCCCAGAAGAAGAATCAGTGAGCATCATGAGATCCTCCACAGGGAGACAGAAAATATAAGAAAGTTCTAAACACAAGTTATAGAGTTGAAAAATACAATATCATAACTGAACCAAAAAACACACTGCAGGGATTTAACATCAGATTGGATGAGCCTGAAAGCAAGATCAGCAAGCTGGAAGATGAATCAACAGAATTCACCCAGACAAAGCAGCAAAACAAGAATGAATTTTAAAAAGTAAAGATAATTAAAGGACATTTGGGACAAAATCAACTCATGAAACATTTATATTATAGAAGTCCAAGAAAGAAAAGAAAGAGAGAAAGAAGCATGAAACTTATTTGAAGAAATAATAGCTGAATAGTTCATTAACCTAGGGAAGGAAACATAAACCTACAGATCTATGAAGCCCAGAGTTCCAAAAAAGATAAACCCAAAGAGAACCATAGTGAGACGCATTATATTTAAAATGGTAGAAATTAGGGGCACCTGGGTGGCTCAGTGGGTTGAGGCCTCTGCCTTTGGCTTGGGTCATGATCTCAGGATCCTGGGATTGAGTCCCACATCAGGCTTTCTGCTCAGTGAGGAGCCTGCTTCCCCCTCTCTGCCTACCTCTCTGCCTACTTGTTATCTCTCTCTCTCTCTCTCTGTCAAATAAATAAATAAAATCTTTTAAAAAAAATAATAAAATGGTAGAAATTAAAGATAAAGAAAGACTCTTAAAAGTAGCAAGAGAAAAACAGCTTATTACATACAAGGGAAACCCCATAAGGCTATCAGGAGATTTTTCTATAGAAATTTTCCAAGCCAGAAGAGAGGTCACACTACACTAAAAGTCCTGACAGGAAAAAACCTCCAACAAAGAATTCTTTACCCACTAAAGTTATTAACAGAATTGAAGGAAAGGTTAAGGGTTTTCCATAAAAGCAAAAACTAAACAAACTTATCAGCACTAAACAGGCATTACAAGAAATGTTAAAGGAACATCCCTAAAGGAAAAAAAGGGGGGGGGCTCTAATTAATAAAAAAGAAAACATATAGAAGTAAAACTCTCATTGAAAAAAAGGTAAATATTTAGTAAAAGTAGATCAATCACTTATAAAGCAAGTACAAAGTTAAAAGGTAAAAATAGTAAAATTAATTGAAACTGAAATAATTAGTTAAGAGATACATAGAATAAAAATGTGTAAAATGTCATCAAGAACATAAAATGTGGGGGCACCTATGTGGCTCAGTTGGTTAAGTGGCTGCCTTTGGCTCAGGTCATAATCCTGGGATCCTGGGATTGAGCACCACAGAGGGCTCCCTGCTCAGTGGGGAATCTGTTTCTCCTTCTGCCCCTCTCCCACTGCTCATGCGCTCTCTCTCTCTCTCTCTCTCATAAATAAAGAAATAAAAATTTTTAAAAATTTTTAAAAACACAACATAAATGTGGCAGGGGGAGAAAAAATGTAGTTTCAGAAAGTGTTCCAATTAAGTTGTGGGATGCCTGGGTGGTTCAGTTGGTTAAGTGTCTGCCTTCAGCTCAGATCATGATCTCAGGGTCCCAGGACTGAGTCCCACACCAGGCTCCTTGCTCAATGGGAGACTTCTTCTCTCTCTGCCTGCAGTTCTCCCTGTTTGTCCTATCTCTCTCTGACAAATAAACAATAACATTTTCAAAAATTAAGTTGCCATCAACTGAGAAGAGACCCCTATATAAATAGGAAGTCACAGAATAACCTCACAGTAACCCCAAAGCAAAAACCTATAGTAAATTTGCAAAAGAAAATGAGAAAGAAATCTAACACTAAAGGAAGCCATTGAACTACACAGAAAGTAAGAAATAGAATGAAAAAAAAGAAGGAACTACAAAACAATCAAAAAGCAATGAACAAATGCCATTAAGTCCAGAGATATCAGCATTTACTTTAAGTGCATATGGACTAAGCTTTCCAGTCAGAAAACACAGAGTGCCAGAATGGACTTAAAAAAAAAAAAAAAAAAGACCCATTTATATGCTGCTTAAAAGAGACTCACTTCAGAAGTGAAAATGAAAGTGAGGAGGTGGAGAAAGATGTTCTATGCAAATGGAAACAAAAAGAAAACTGGTATAGCTATACTAGTAGCAGACAAAATAGACTTTAAGACAGACAGAGACAATAATAATAGACAAAAAGGAACATTACATAATGATAAATGGGTCAAACCAAAAAGAAGACATATATTTATAAACATATGTTCACCCAACATAGGAGTACCAAGATATATAAAAGCAAATTGTAACAAACCCAAAGGGAGAAATTAACAGCAATACAGTAACAGTTGTAAAAATTTAACACTCTAATTAAATCAATGACAGATCATCCTAAAAGAAAATTAGTAAATAAATATCCTACAACATATTAGACCAGATAGACTTAATAGATATTCCATCTAAAGCAATGGAATACACATTCTTCTCAAGCATAGTTGGTACATTCTTCAGGATAGATCAGATATTAGGCAACAAAACAATTCTCAAAAATTCAAGAACACTGAAATCATATCAAGATTTTTCTCCAACCACAATGGTATGAAACTAAAAATCAGTTACAAGGGGAAAACTAGAAAAACCACAAAAATCTAGAGATTAAACCTACTATTCAACAACCAGGGATCATCAAAGAAAGTAAAAGAGAAATTTTTTTTTAAAAAATCCTTGAGACAAATGAAAACAGAAATGTGACATATCAAAATCTTTGATACAGAAAAAGTGGTTCTAAGAGGTAAGAACATCGTGATACAGGTCTACCCATAGAAATAAGAAAAATCTCAAATAATCTAACTTTACATATAAAGGAGCTAGAAAAATAAATAAATAAATGAAAGCAGCCCAAAATCAGTAGAGGGCAGGAAATAATAAAAATCAAAGTGGAAATAAATAAAGACTAGAAAAAAAATCAATGCAATTAAGAACTGGTTTTTTGAAAAGATAAACAAAATTGACAAACCTTTATTTAGACTAAGCAAAAAAAGAGAGGGTTCTAATAAAACCAGAAATGAAAGGACAGGAGTTACAACTGACACAACAGAAATAAAAAGGATCATAAGAGACTACTATTAATAATTATAAGCCAATACATTGGACAACCTAGAAGAAATAAATGTTCCAAGAAACATATAATCTGTTAAGACTGAATGACGAAGAAATAGGAAATCTGAATAGATCAAATATTAGCAAAGAGATTGAATCAGTATTCAAAAACCTCCCAACAGAGGTTCAGTCTTCACTGGTGAACTCTATTAAATATTGAAGATGTAATATCTATCATTCTCAACCTCTTCCAAATACTGAAAAAAAGAGAACACTTCCAAACTCATTTTATGAGGTCAGCATTACCTGAATACCAAAGCCAAACAAGAATACAATACAGGTATACAAGAAGGGAAGGGAAGGAAAGGGCAAGACAGGGAAAGGAAGGGAAGGGAATTACAGGCCAGTATAAATGATGAATATTTACATAAATATTTGTAAAATTCACAAAAACTATTAAGTACATTAAAATGATTATACACCAAGATCCAGTGAGGTTTATTCCAGGCATGCAAGGATAGTTCAACATCCACAAACATATTAATATGATGCACCAAATTAACAAAATGAAGAATAAAAATCATATAATCATTTCAATACATACAGAAAAAATTGGGAAAATTCAATATCTATTTATAATAAAATCTCTCAAAAAATTGTATGGACAGTCTACATATAAACCTAATAAAGCCATACATGACAAACCCACAGCTAACATCATATTCAATGGTATCATCAAGAACAAGACAAGGATTTCTACTCTCACTTTTATTCAATATCATACTGTAACTCCTAGTCACAGTAATATGCAATTAAAAAAAAAAAAGCAGTCAAATTGCAAAGGAAGTAAGTAAAACTATCACTACTTGCAGATGACAAGATACTATAAATACAAAACCTTAAAAAAAAACAAAACACGACAATGTTTTGGAATTAATTAATGAATTCCAGAAAGTAACAAGATATAAAATCAATGTACAGAAATCTGTGGCACTTATATACATTAATAATCATCAGAAAGAGAAATTAAGGAAATAATTCTATTTGCAATTGCATCAAAAATGAAGAAATACCTAGGAATAAACTTAACCAAGGAGGTCAGAGACCTACACACTGAAAACTATAAGATATTGGTGAAAGAAATTGAAGACCCGAATATATGGAAAGATATTCCATGCTCATACATAAAAATTCCTATACTACCCAAAGCAATCTACATATTGAATGTAATTCCTATCAAAATTCCAAAGGCATTTTTCATAGAAATAGAACAAAATTTTCTAGAATTTGTATAGATACTAAACAGCTTAATATATTGAAAAACAACAAAGCTGGAGATACCAGACTCCTTGACTTCTAACAATGTTCCAAAGCTATAGTTATTAAAACAGTATGATATTGACATAAAAATATGACACATAAAAACACAGCAGAACTGATTAACAAAATTTTAGTTAAATTAGTTGTTACTAGCGTAGTGGTTATTAATTTAACAAAATTAAACCCTCACATATATGGACAACTAGTTTATGACAAAGTATCCAAGAACATACAATGGAGAAAGGACAATCTCTTCAATAAATGGTGTAGGGAAAATGGACAGCCACATGCAAAATTAAGAAACTAGACCACTGTCTTACACTATATGCAAAATTAACTCAACATGGGTTAAACACTTAAATGTAAGATCTATAAACATAAGATTCCTAAAAGAAAAGACAAGCAGTAAGCTCCTCAAATATCAATCTGAGCAATATTTCCTTAGATCTGACTCTAAAGGCAAAGGAAACAAAAGCAAAAATAAACCAATGGGACTACATCAAATTTAAGAGCTTCTGCACAACAAAAGAAACCATCATCACAATGAAAAAGCAATCTATTGAATGGAAGATATGTTAAAAATATTCATATTACTATCTCTCCTGCCAGAATCAATCTTTTTCAAATCATGTATCTGACAAGGAATTAATATCCAAAATATATAAAGGACTCAACCAACTCAACAACAAATGCATGGCCCAATTAAAAAATAGGCAGAGGATCTGAATATTTTTCTTTTTTTTTTCTTTCCTAATAACATTTTTATTAGTTTCAGAATTTAGTAGTTAATCAGTTGCATAAAATCAGTGTTCTCTGAATATTTTTCTTAAGAAGACTTAGAGATGGCCAACAAACACATGAAAGTATATTCAGCATTACTAACTATTTAGAAAATTAAAATCAAAAGCACAATGAGCTATCACCTCACACCAGTAAGGATGGCTATTATCAAAAAGGCAAAACATAACAAATGTTGGAGAGGATGTGAAGAAAAAAGGAACCTTGATATATTGCTCAGAATATAATTTGGTGCAGCCAACTATGGAAAACAGTATGGAGGTTGCTCCAAAAACTAAAATTAGAAATACCATATGATGCAATTATTCCACTTCTGGGTATTTGTCCAAAGAATACAAAAACACTAATTCAAAAACATATATGCACTCCTATGTTCACTGCAGCACTGTTTACAATAGCCAAGAAACGGAAGCACACTAAAAGTCCTTCAATGAATAGATGAAGATGTGGCATACACACGCAATGAAACACTACTCTTAAAAAAGAGTGAAATCTTGCCATTTGTGACAACATAGATGGAATTTCAAGATTTTATGGTAAGTGAAAGTAGTCAGATGGAAAAAAACAGATAAGTATGATTTCACTCATACAGAATTTTTTAAAAAGCTAACAAAAAAAATAAATAAATAAACTCAAATACAAAAACTAAATTGGTGGTTTCCAATGGGGCAGGGAAGTAGGGGCTGAGCAAAATGGGTTAAGGGGATCAGCTGTATGGTAGTGGATTGTAACTGGTTACACCTTAGTGATGTTCACTTGGTAATGTGCACAAATGTCAAATTATAATGTGGTATACCTAAAACTGACATAATTTTAAGTACCAAGTTTACCTCAGTAAAAAAATTAAGAAAAATTTTAAATAATGCAGAAAATGATAAAATTTATCAAAATTTTTTAATAAAAAGAGGATCGGTATTATATTGATTTTTTCTTTTCCTTCAGGCTCCAATTAGGATGTGTACCACACTGCAAATCTTCTCCCATATTGAAGATTACACTGATAATCAAGCCAAGACACAGAAAAATAGATCCAAGAGATATGGAGAGAGAGATTCCCGTCAACAGAAATTACCACATGGGACAGTACTGAGGATTAAATAAATTAATGGATATAAAGCTCTTAAACATGGCCTAGCTCATGGAAAGCCCAATTTAAATGCTGGTTGTGGTAGCTATTATTGTCCCTTCTGCCAGAATTAATCTCTGCCCTCCTTGAAAACCTATGGCATTCTTTCTTCATCTCTCATGTTCTCATCTTCTACTCATTTTATGTTAATGGGTAGATAATCTATTGATAGTTTCTTACCTGCTTCATGTAGGGAATAACTTATTTTTATTTGATGTCCTTTTCCAAGAACATAAGATTTAGTCTAATGCCTTACATACAAAAGGTATGTGTTTTCAGAAAGAAAGGAGAGAGAATTGGAGTAGGAGATAGAGAAATTGTCTTATTAATCCTTATGCACTTTGCAGAATAATAATAATAATAACAACAACAACAATAAAACTGCCAAGAATAAAATCTTTCCTCAAAGATCACCTGCTAATCAGGGTGAACCCAAGAGAAGAGGCAAAGCAAAAGATTTCTGATGTTCTCTGTTTCAGTGACCCAAGATGCTGCCAATCTAAAAAAATCTGGCATGATTGAAACATGCTCCCTAGTCAATATGTAGAAAGCTTTTCTAAGAGCAATACCAAACATCAAGTCATGAAAATTTTAGATTCAATTTATCTTTGAAATATAATATGTAAGATGACATAATGGGATAAGAATTCAATTCTATAATCAGTGTCAGGACTCAAGATTCTAAATTTAACCACTTATCAGCTATAGAAGTTGAAAGTTACTTTCTCCTTTGTGCAAAAAAAAAAAAAAAAAAGAAAGAAAGAAGAAATACTTAAATTTATCTCACTTGAGGATTTAAGGAAGAAAATGGATGAAACAGTCCACCATTTAGTACATAATAAAGACTGAGTCTGTGTATGCTACTATTATATTTAACAGTATTATTATTCCCCTGTATCAATTTCTTTCTCATACCTCTTTTGTAGAGATTAATTAGAGATTTTAGAGAATGCAAATGAAGAGACCTGAAGGTGATAGCTTGTGCAGTTAAAAGGATCCTTGTGGGGAACACAAGATTGAATGTGCACCTGTAGATAACCTTCATTCATCAAATATTCATTGTGCCTTAGCCTACACTAAGGACTGGGGTGCAAAAATTAACAGGACAGCTCTGCTGCCAAAGAACTTACAGTTTTGGCATAGTCTGTTACTCATACACTGTTTTTGATGAACAATGTGTCTACTAAGGAGAGAATGGGAAAAACGAATAAAGTTTTATTTTGTTGATATTCTTTAAAGTATTAGTCACCTTCTGCCAAATCACAAACCTCCTGATGTCTCAGTGGTTTACAACAATACATATTTATTTCTTGCTCATGTTACATAACGGCTGCAAGTGGTTGTGGTTCTGCTAGGCTCAGTTCCACAAATCTTTTCATACCAGACTTGAGACTGAAGGCAAAGCTATATTCTGGAACATGCTGATCTCATAATAGACAGTAAGAACAAGAGTTGCAAAGCCAGGTGGGGGAGGATCAAGATGGCAGAGAAGGAGACCTAAATATCATCAGGTCCCTGGAGTTCAGCTACATAGTTATCAAAACCATTCTGAACATCTAAAAACTCAACAGGAGATCAAAAAGAGAAGGGTAGCAACTCTGCAAACAGAAAAGCAACAACCTTCTGGAAGGTAGGACATGGATAAAAGTGAATCTGAGGTGACATACAGGAAGATAGACCTCAGGGGTAGGGGATGGCTCCCTGTAAGCAGTAGAGCAGCCAAGTAGAAAATCAAAACTTTTAGAAGTCTGCTCCACTGAGGGATATCACTCCAGAGGTTAAGCAGGGGGTGGAGCTCTCACAGGGGCAGTGTGGTCTCAGGACCCACAGGATCAAAAAGACCAGAAGTGTCAGGAGTGTCTGAGTGTGGCAGAGCTCCTAGGTATTGAAGCAGGGAAACCAGATAAAAAGACAGAGGCGAGGAATAAGCACTCAGCTTGGGGATACCTAAAATCATGATCTGAGGCACAATCGGGCCATTGCTCTTCAAGCTGGGACCCCACAAGTGGCAGATCTGGAGAGACTCCCTCCTTCCTCCTCCAGGAGGAATGTGGCATGGGAGCACGCTGCAGGAATCTTCTGGGTTTGGGACTCTGAACAGGGCCATGTACCAGGGATAGAAATGCTTGGTCACAAGCTGGGTGAGCACAGAGCACAGCTGGAGACCAGGGAGATAGGATTAGTTGACTGCTTTTCTCTGAGGATGCATTAAGGAGTGGGACCCCAAGCTCTCAGCTCCTGTGGGGCTGAGATTGGGAGGCTGCCATTTTCATTCTCATCTTCCAAAGCTGAAAGGAAAGATTTCAAGGAACAAAAGCTACTGAGAGCAAACCTGAGCAGATCGCATAGCCTGGCCCTTGGCAAGGGTAGTGCAATTCCACCTAGGTCAAAGACATTTGAGAATCAATGAAACAGGCCCTCCCCCCAGAAGATCAGCAAGAACATCCAGCCAAGACCAAGTATGCAGAGCAAGTAGAACTGCAGAACTAGGGGAATGTAACACATTGAATTCATGTTCTTTTCCCATGTTCTTTAGTCTTTCAAAGTTAAATTTTTTTAATTTTATTTTTTCTATTTTCTAAATTTTTAAATTTAAATATTCTTAAATTTTTCTTCTTTCCTATTTTAACCTTTTAAAACTATTTTATCTTATCAATAACTTTTTTTAAAATATTTTTTAATTTTCATTGTTACAGTCATATTCTATCCCCTCATTGTATTTAATCTCAGTTTTTATATGCATATAGGTTTTTCTTTCTTTAAAATTTTGGGATAGTTTCTTCTAACAGACCAAAATATATCCTAAATCTAGTGCATGGTTTTATTCTAGTTTCCAGCCTGATCACATTCTTTCCTTTTTTTTTTTTTCTTTGTTCAACCAACTTCTTATCTTATCAATTCCCTTTTTAGAATCTCTTTTCCCATCTTTGCAGTCATATTCCATCCCTTCATCATGTTTACCCTTATTTTTGTATAAGTTATTCTCTCTTTAAAATTTTGGAAGGCAGATTCTTCTAACAGTAAAAAATGCACCTAAAATCAAGTCTGTGGCTCTGTTCTATTCACCATTCTAATATATAGAGAGACAGAGATAGAGAGAGAGATATATGTAGTATATAGATATATATGGATATAGATTTTTTTTTCTCCTTTCTTCTTCCCCCAGTTTTGTATCTCTTCTGATTTGGTTAGTGTCATTTTGGGGTCATTGCTTCTCTTTTAGTATTTTGTTCTCTCATTCACCTACTCTTACCTGGATAAAATGAAAAGGCAGAGAACTCACCAAAAAAACAAAACAAACAAACAAAACAAAACAAAACAAAACAAAAACCAAGAGGCAGTACCAACGGCTAGGGACCTAATCAATATGGACTTTAGTAAGATGTCAGAAGTAGAGTTCAGAATGAGGATTATCAAGGTGATAGCTGGGCTTGAAAAAAGCATGGAAGATACTAGAGAATCCTTTTCTGGAGAAATAAAAGAACTAAGATTTAACCAGGTTGAAATTTTAAAAACTTATTAACGAAGTACAATAAAAAATGGAAGCTCTTACTGCTAGGATAAATGAGGCAAGAGACAATTAGTGATATAGAAAAATCAAATGATGGAGAATAAAGTAGCTGAGAAAAAGAGATAAACAACTAGTGGACCATGAGGGGAGAATCTGAGAGATAAGTTATACCATAAGACAAAACAATATTAGAATAATTGGGATCCCAGACAAAGAAGAAAGAGAGAGAGGGACAGAAGGTATATTAGACCAAATTATATCTTAGAATTTCCCTAATTTGGCAAAAGGAACAAGCATCAAAATCCAGGAGGCACAAAGAATGCCCCTCAAAATCAATAAAAATTGATCCAAACCCCATCATCTAATAGTAAAACTTACAAGTCTCAGTGACAAAGAGAAAATCTTGGAAGCAGCTTGGGACAAGAGGTCTGTAACATATGATGGTAGAATAGATTGGCAGCAGACCTTTCCACAGAGACCTGGCAGGCCAGAAAGGACTGGCATGGTATATTCAGAGCACTAAATGAGAAAAATATGTATTAAGAACATTATATCCAGCTAGGCTGTCATTGAAAATAGAAGGAGAGATAAAAAGCTTTCAGGACAAACAAAAACTAAAAGAATTTGCAAACACCAAATCAGCCCTACAGGAAATATTGAAGGGGGTCTTCTAAACAAGGAGAAAGTCTAGAAGTAACAGACCAGAAAGAAAAAGAGATAATACACAGTAACAATCACGTTACAGGCAATATAATGGCATTAAATTCACATCTTTCAATAGTTAACCCTGAATTTAAATGGGCTAAATCCCCCAATCTAAAGACACAGGGTGGATAAAAAAAAGAACAAGACCCATTGATATGTTGTCTACAAGACAGTGAGGGGGGTGGAAAACAATTTACCATGCTAATGGACATCAAAAGAAAGCTGGGGTGGCAATCCTTATATCAGATAAATTAGATTTTAACCCAAAGACTATAATAAGAGATGAGGAAGGGCACTATATCATACTTAAAATATCTGTCCCACCAGAAGATCTAACAATTTTAAATATCTATGCCCCTGACATGGGAGCAGCCAATTATATAAAACAATTAATATCAAAATCAAAGAAATACATTGGCAATAATATAATAATAGTATGGGACTTTAACAGCCCTCCTTAATGAAATGGACAGATCATCTAAGCAAAAGGTCAACAAGGAAATAAAGGCTTTAAATGACATACTGTGGGGCACCTGGGTGGCTCAGTGGGTTAAGCCTCTGCCTTCGGCTCCGGTCATGATCTCAGGGTCCTGGGATCAAGCCCCGCTTTGGGCTCTCTGCTCAGAGGGGAGCCTGCTTCCCCCTCTCTCTCTGCCTGCCTCTCTGCCTACTTGTGATCCATCTCTGTCAAATAAATAAATAAAATCTTTTAAAAAAGTGACATACTGGACATCACATGATGGACATCACAGATATATTCAGAACATTCCATCCCAAAGCAACAGAAAACACATTCTTCTCTAGTGCACATGGAACATTCTCCAGAATAGATCATATTCTAGCTCACAAATCAGGTCTGAACCAGTACCAAAAGACTGGGGTCACTCTCTGCATATATTCAAACCATAGTGCTTTGAAACTAGAACTCAACAACAAGAGAAAGTTGGAAAGAACTCAAATACATGGTGGTGAAAGAGCATCTACTAAAGAATCAGGAAATTAAAGAAGAATTGAAAAAATTCATGGAAACAAATAAAAATGAGAAAACAACTGTTGAAAATCTTTGGGACACAGCAAAGTTGGTCCTGGGAGGAAAGTATATAGCAATCCAAGCCTTTCTCAAAAACCAAGAAAGGTCTCAAGTACTCACCTAACCCTACATCTAAAGGAGCTGGAAAAAGAGCAGCAAAGAAAGCCTAAACACAGCAGGAGAAGAGAAATTATAAAGACCAGAGCAGAAATCAATGAAGTAGAAACCAAAAGAACAATAGAACAAATCAATGAAACCAGGAGCTTGTTCTTTGCAAGAATTAATAAGATTGATATATTCTTGGCCATATTTATCAAAAAGAAAGGAGAAAGTACCCAAATAAGTAAAAATAAATGAAAGAGGAGAGGTCACAACCAACACCAAAGAAATACAAACAATTATAAGAACATATTATGAGCAACTATACACCAGCAAATTTGACAATCTAGAAGAAATGAGTGCATTCTTAGAGATGTATAAACTACCAAAAGTAGAAAGAAATAGAAAATCTGAACAGACCCATAATCAGTGAGGAGATTGAGGAATTTATCAAAAATCTCCCAAAAACAAGAGCTCAAGGCCAGATGGCTTCCCTGGGGAATTCTACCCAACATTTAAAAAAGAATTAAACCCATTTTCCTGAAACTGTTCCAAAAAAATAGAAATGGGGAAAATAAAACTTCCAAATTCATTTTATGAGGCCAGCACTACCTTGATCCCATAACCAAAGACCCCATCAAAAAGGAGAATTACAGACCAATAATCTTGATGAACATGCATACAAAAATTTTCACCAAAATATTTGCCAATAGGATCCAACATTACATTAAAAGGATTATTCACCATGACCAAGTGGGTTTTATTTCTGGGTTGCAAGGGTGGTTCAACATCCACAAATCAATCAATGTGATACAGAACATTAATAAAAGAAAGAACAAGAGCCATATGATACTCTCAATAGATGCTGAAAAAGCATTTGACAAAGTACAGCATCCTTGATCAATAACTCTTCACAGTGTACGGATAAGGAGACATACCTCAATGTCATAGAAGTCATCTATAAAAAACTCACAGTGAATATCATTCCCAATGGGGAAAAAATGAAAACTTTTCCCTTAAGGGTCAGGAACACGGCAGGGCTGTCCGCTATCACCACCACTATTCAACATAGTACTAGAACTCCTAGCCTCAGCAATCAGACAACAAAAAGAAATAAAAGACATCCGAACTGGCAAAGAAGTCAAACTCTCATTCTCTATGCAGGTGATAGGCTAATTTATGTGGAAAATCCAAAATCCAAAATTTCTGGAACTCATACAGGAATTCAGTAAAGTGTCAGGATACAAAATCAATGCACAGAAATCTGTTACATTTCTATACACCAATAGCAACACAGAAGAAAGAGAAATTAAGGAGTCAATTTCATTTACAATTGCACCCAAAATCATAAGATACTGAGGAATAAACCTAGCCAAAGAGGCAAAGAATCTATACTCAGAAAACTATAAATTACTCATGAAAGAAATTGAGGAAGACACAAAGAAATGGAGAAACATTTCATGCCCATGGATTAGAAGAACAAATACTGTGAAAATGTCTATCCTACCAAAAGCAATTTACACATTTCATGCAATCTCTATAAATCTCATCATTTTTTTCAAAGAAATGGAACAAATAATACTAAAATTTATATGGAACCAAAAGAGACCCCAAATAGCCAGTGGAATGCTGATAAAGAAAACCCATCACATTTCCAGACTTTAAGCTCTATTACAAAGTTATAACAATCAAGAGACTCCGGTATTGGCACAAAAACAGACACATAGATCAATGGAACAGAATAGAGAACCCAGAAATGGGCCCTCATGACCAACTAATCTTTGACAAAACAGGAAAGAATTTCCAGTGGAAAAAAGAGTCTCTTCAACAAATGGTGTTTTGGAAATTGGACAACCACAAGAATGAAACTGGACCATTTCTTTATGCCACACACAAAAATAGACTCCAAATGGATGAAAGATCTCAATGTGAGACAGGAATGAATCAAAATCCTTGAAGAAAACACAGGCAGTAATCTCTTTAACTTCAGCCACAGCAACTTCTTTCTAGAAACATCATCAAAGGCAAGGGAAGCAAGAGCAAAAATGAACTATTGGGACTTCATCAAGATCAAAAGCTTTTGCACAGCAAAAGAAACAGGAAATCAAAAGACAACTGACAGAATGGGAGAAAATATTTGCAAACGACATATCAGTTAAAGGGCTAGTATCCAAAATCTATAAAGAACTTCTCAAACTCAACATGCAAACAACAAATAATCAAGAAATGGGCAGAAGACATGAACAGACATTTCTTCAAAGACATCCAAATAAGCAACAGACACATGAAAAAGTGCTCAACAGCAATTAGCATCATGGAAATACAAATCAAAACCACAGTGAGATACCCCTCATGCCGCTCAGAATGGCTAAAATTAATAAGTTAGGAAATGACAGATGTTGGTGAGAATGCAGAGAAAGGGGAACCCTCCTTCACTGTTGGTGGGAATGTAAGCTGGGGCAGCCATTCTGGAAAACATGGTTTTCCTCAGAAAATTGAAAATAGAGCTACCCTATGACCTAGAAATCACACTACTGGATATTTACCCTAAAGATACAAATGTAGTGATTCCAAGGCGCATGTACACCCAAATGTTTATAGCAGCAATGTCCACAATAGTTATTGAAAGAACATAGATGACTATCAATAGATGAATGGATAAAGAAGATGTGATACACACACACACACACACACACACACACACACACAGAGGAATACTATGCAGCCATCAAAAAACAATGATTTTTGCCATTTGCAATGACATGGATGGAACTAGAGGATATTATGCTAAGCAAAATAAGTCAATCAGATAAAGACAATTATCATATGATCTCTCCGATATGAGGAATTTGAGAGGCACAGTGGGGTTTTATGAGGGGAAGGTGGGAAAAATGAAATAAAATGGGACCAGGGAGAGAGACAAAGCATAAGAGACTCTTAATCTCAGGAAACAAACTGAGGGTTGCTAGGGGATGGGAGAGAGGGATAGGATGACTGGGTGATGGACACTGGGGAGGGTATGTGCTGTGGTGAGTGCTATGAATTGCGTAAGACTGATGATTCACAGGCCTATACCTCTGAAGAAATAATACATTATATGTTAATTTTTTTAAAAAAGGTTGCAAAGACAAACCAATTAAAGCTTCTGTTCAGATAGATTCCTTTGACTAAAGAAGGTCATATGCCCAAGCTTATTATCAATGAGGTGATATTAAGGTATAGGGAAATGTATTAAGCTATAGGGAAGTGAGTTAAAAATGGAACACAATAAATGAGAATAATACAGTTTGCCATACCAGTAATGAGAGACAGTAATAATCAATTAATATTAAGAAAAGGAAATAAAAGAAAATAAAAACATTAATGGTGTTATTAAGTCACTAGGGGCTCTCATACAGAATTACATTCTGCTATAAACAATTATCAGAAAACTATGTGACTCTTGACATCAAGTTTAGGGAGCAAGTCAGAAAACTGGGTTTTTAGCATATTAATGTGTCTATTGCTTTTCCTGCTTCAAATACAGATGGTAAGAAACATACTCTTAAAATAAATTCCTTGGTATCACTAGATATTTTTTAAATTTAAAAGGAATAACCATACATCACTTACTGAGCACAACAAATTTTCCTTAGTGGTAACTATGAATTAATATAGATCACCAACTACAACCTAATCCTCCAGGAAATATACCTAGCTACGTAGTCATTGTCTTAAGTCTGATAGTCATTTGTCAAATAATAAGATCAGCAACCAGATTTAATTACTTTTTAACTTTAGACATCATCATGTTTGAAGTGAATAATAATTTTTAAAGGGTGGAGTTTCAATTAACACATCTTTCAGCTTTTTGAACAAAAGAAATCAAATGAACAAATTACTAATTTATGGAATACAATATATGAAAGAATCAGATTTTCCTTTTTTTTTTTTTTTCTTTGCCTGAAGAGAAAGTTAACCACCTTTTTGTTCATTTAGAGATTTCATGCCTGGGAGTAATTTCAATCTATTATAGAATTCAATAGTGCTTATTTTTAAAGTATTATTCTTGCTTTGATAACTGCAGCTCTACATTTTATTGCTCAATATTTTTTGTCTCCAACCAGAAATTAACATATAGCTTCTGGTCAGAAAATAAAAGAACAAAATTAGCATTTGTGCAACCTTTTGAGGAGTAATGCAGACTAAATGTTCAACCTCATAATCACAAATACAGATTGTGCCAATGAAAAATTTTTATGACCAAACACCTGGTAAAAATATTTGTAGTTACCTGAGCAGTGAGGGAATCAGAGACACTAAGATATTCTTCAGCCTCAAATTCCATTTTTCCTTTAAGCAAAACATAATAGTATCAAGAACACCTAAAGGCAAGATTTATGACATACACAGTAATCTCAGTAAGCCACACTAATTTTTGTCAACCCTGAAAGCCCATATAGGAAAACTGAATATGCTCTCTGAAAATATCTCACTTTAATTTTCAACCTCAAGCAGCCTAAATTAAAAGATGTGAAAGGGTGAAAGAGTCACAAGATTGTTGATTGCAGCAGAGAAGAGAGCTATCATTTCTATACCTCTCCACATACAGTTCTGTAACATTCTTATGATACCTCTTACTTCGACTCATATGAGAGATTATTTCATTTTCCATCATCTTAACTTCATTAACAAGTTCTCATGATGTATAGTTTTCTGACTGGCCATCTGGCTTTAACACTACCTTTTTATTATTAACATATTTTTTATTAAGATATTGGGCATGGTTATAAAAAAAATATCGCTTTAAAATCCTTTTCTGGGGGCACCTGGGTGGCTCAGTGGGTTAAAGCCTCTGCCTTCAGCTCCGGTCATGATCCTAGGGTCCTGGGATCAAGTCCCACATCAGGCTCTCTGCTCAGCAGGGAGCCTGCTTCCTCCTTTCTTTCTGCCTGCCTCTCTTGTGATCTGTCAAATAAATCAATAAAATCTTAAAAAAAAATAAAATAAAATCCTTTTCTGTATTTCCAATATCTTGGAGTTAGTCTCCATTTGTTTTATGCTTTTTCCCTTTTTATTGTGGCAAAATACACATAAAACTTTACCAGTATAATTATTTCATGGTGTGCAATTCAATGACATTAGTATATTCATAATGCACAACCATCATCACTATGTGCTTCCAGAATGTCTCATCACCCCAAATGGAAATCCTGCACCACATAAGCAGCCATTCCCCATTATTCCTTACCCACAGCCCATTACACTCACAAGTCACTTTTCCATCTATGGATTTGACTACTCTAGATTTCATGCAAAAGGAATCATACATACATAGCCTTCTGTGTCTGGCTTCTTTTACTTAGGATAATGTGTTCAAGAGTCACCCACTGTATGCCAGTGCCTCATTCCTATACATAGCTGAATAATATTTAACCATATAGACTCTTTGCATAGAATATATTTTTCCATCCTTTTATTTTTTTTCCCTTTCCTTTGGATTTAAAGTGATTCTGTTGTAGACAACATATAGGTGAATCATGTTTCTTAATCTGTTCTGCCAATCTCTACCTTTTAGTTGAAGAGTTTAATCCATTTACATTTAAAGCAATTATGGAACAACTTTTACGATTTTGCTTTTTGTTTGCTATGTCATTAATATACTTGTTTCTTAATCACTCTATTACCCCCTTTTTTGTGTTTGGTTTTTGTGTACCATTTTGAAACTCTCATTTTCTTTTTTGCATTTTTTAAGATGTTTTCTTAGTAGCTACCCTAGGACTTGCAATTGACATCTTAAATTTTTACAACTTTTCTGACTTAACACCAAGTTAGGTTCAATAACATACAAAAATTCTGCTCCAGTTTAACTTTGTCCCTCCCCCTTTATATTGTTGTCACATATTATTTATACATTAGAAGCACACAAAGATAAATTTATAATTTTTGTTTTAAGCATTTCTTTTCAAGAATATGGGGTGGAGAGAAGAAATGCAAGCTAAAAATATTTTTTTATTGATCTAAAAATATTTACTTTTACCAATATTTTTTATTTCTTCATATGGCTTAAATTTACTCCTAGTGTTCATTTACTTTAGCCTAAAGGCTTTCCTTTAGCATTTATTGTAGGGCAGATCTACTATCAATAAACTCCATCTTTCACTATCTGCAAATACCTTAATTTTTCCCTCATTCTTTTTTTTTTTAAGGATTTTATTTATTTATTTGACAGAGAGAGAGAGATCATAAGTAGGCAGAGCAGAGGCAGAGAGAGAGGGGGAAGCAGGCTCCCTTCTGAGCAGAGAGCCTGATGCAGGGCTCCATCCCAGGACCCTGAGATCATGAACTGACCCAGAGGCAGAGGCTTAACCCACTGAGCACCCAGGTGCCCCATTTTTCCCTCATTCTTAAAAGATGTTTTTGCCATATATGTAATTCTTGGTTGGCAGTTCTTACCTTCCAGCAATTTAAATATGTCACCCCAACAGCTTTCTGTCTTCCATGATTTCTGCTAAGGAACTGCTACTATAATGTGTCTCAGTGGGGATTTCTTAACTTATCCTACCAGAATTCATTGAGCTTCTCATATGTGTAAGCTCGCATTTTAAAATCAGATTTATTAAGTTTCAGACTGTTATTTCTCTAATACTCTTTTTTTCCCTTTCTTCTCCTTCTGGAATTCTACCATGTGTTTGCTGTTAAGTTTTACAGTATCTTACAGTTTCTTTCTTTCTTTTCATTTTTAAGATTTTGTTTATTTGACAGAGAGAAAGAGGGAAAGAATATGCAAGCAGGGGGAGGGGCAGAAGGAGAGGGAGAGGGAGAAGCTGCCTCCCCTTACCAGGGAGCCTGATGAGGGGCTTATCCCAGGACCCTGGGCACATGACCTGAGCCAAAGGCAAATGCTCAACTGACTGAGCCACCCAGGTGCCCCAGTCCTACAGTCCCTTAAGTTCCATTTTTGTCATTATTTTTCTTCTTGCTCCTGACACAGGATAATTTAATTTGACGTACTTTCAAGTTCATGGATTCATTTTTGTCTGTTCAAATTCTAAATTGAACCCCTCTAGCTAATTCTACACTTCAGTTATTGTACTTTATAGCTTCAAAATTTCTACTTAAAAAAATATTTCTAGCCCTTCATAGATACTCTCTATTTATTGAGAAATTATTATCCTTGTTTTATTTCTTTGTCCACTGTGTCCTTTACCTCTGTGAGAATATCTGTGACGGTTAATCTATAATCTTGCTATAGGAAGCCTGGGCTTCCCCAAAGACAGTTCCTGTTAATTTCTTTTCCTTTTTCTTTCTTTTTTTTTTTTTTTAAATATCAGACTTTCTTGTTTCTTTGCATGCTTCATAATTTTCCATTGAAAAGTGAATATTCTGAATATTTTGATGTGCACAAAGAAAAAAAACAGGAAAATAAATAAGGAAAAACTAGTAAAGAAAAAAAAAGTAAAAGCATATACTCAGGTCTTTCTATTTTGCCTTTGTGTTGAGGCACTCTTTCAATGTTTTAAACAGACTACTCACATTCCACCTTAGTCTTCATGTACTCCGAGCCCAAAAACCAGCAAAGGATGAAAATTTAAGGCCTTCTCGGGTCTTTTCTGAGCTTATGCCCTGCCCTGAGAATGTATCTTTCCAGATTCTCCATATACATGGCAGCAAAACTTTGAAAAAGTTTGAAAACAAAGTTTCTATTCCCCCCACCCAAAATCATTCCCTGGTAAATGAAGTATGAAGGTTTATGAGGTAACCCAGAGAGAATATGGGGAGTGGAAGAGGGATAAAGTAGTGGCCCTAAGACAGCACCCTAAAGAAACCTAAGGAAGAGATGAGACTCCAGGGGATTCCTTGGAGCATGACTACCTAAAGAAGTGAGAAGATATGGTGCGACCTCAGAGTTTACTGGTGTAGTAGGAGAGAAGTTTCAGTAGCATGAAAGCCAAAAGGCCACATAGATTTAGGGAAAGGACTGAATGGAAGGCAAAAAATAGGCTCTGATTGTCCAGGACTCTGAAAAATTTTGTTAAGGGAATGGAAAGAGAAAAATGGGTCTGTAACCAGAAGTGACTTAAATCAACATATCGTCCCTTATACTTATTTTTATTTTTTAAGATTGAAGAGAAACTAAACCTCAAAAAATTTTTTTAAAAATTCAGATGGGAAACTGATGTGTTTAAAAGTGGAAGCCAATAAAGTTATGAATAAAAGAAGTTGAAGATAGAGGAAACGGGGTGGGGGGGACAACTTTTAATTTCCCCTAAATAAATAAAAATAACACATACTCATATAAGCAATATGGAAGTAAATAAAGTAGAAAATGAAAGCCCAGGACCTACCACACTAAAGTCTCAAAAGGTATTTCTATCCAGTCTTTATTTTTCCTTAGGGCTTATTATCTTTCACCATACAAGGTAGTTCTATTTATTATGTTTATTATTCATTTCCCTGGATAACAATGTAAGTTCTACAAGGCAAATTTATTTTCCGTTCACTACTTGACACATATTATACACTTGATAAGTATTTTTTGAGTAAATGAGCGTTGCATATGCTTCTTGATTTTTCCCTACATATAAAGAGATCTTACAATACACATTTTTCTATAATTTTCTTTTCAACAAAATACCACTGTATCCTTGCATGGAGATCTACCTTATTCATTTGAACAGTTACATAAAATGCTATGGCAAGATTTATTTAAACAATCTTTTACTGATGAGCATTGCAGATATTTCTGATTTCTATTATTACACATAAGCCTATTCACACATTCTATTTTTTATATTCTTGTGGGAGAATTTCTAAAAGAGAGATTCCTAAAAGTGGAGTTACTGAGTCAAAGACTATGCACATCAAGATGTTGACAGTGCATCCCAAAATTGACCTTGAAACTATGTTGGATCCATTTGAGTTTACAGGCATGGAGAGGGGCCATGGGCAGAGCAAGTTCCATGGGATATGGAGGACTTTGGATGAGGAAAGAATTTGAACTAGACATAAGGAGAGGTTCTAAATAAAAATCTGGGCATGTGATGTGATGAGCACTTGGGTGTTATATGCAAGTGTTGAATTACTGAACTCTATATCTGAAACTAATGATGTACTGTATGTTGGCTAATTGAATTTAAATTGAAAAAAAAAAAGAAAAGAAACAAAATAAAAAGATACTTGGGCAAGGAGTGTACCTATGGAGTCATCATCAGAACAAAGTAATGAAATCTCTGTCTCAGACAAATAAACATCCTGAATCCTCTCCCTTCCCAGAGCTCTCTACAGAAATCTGGCAACACAGACTGCAGAAACTATTTAGTATTCCTTCCCTGGGCCATCCCTCTCCCCACTGCTTTGTGCCAAAAGCAACCAGGGCTCCCAGTCTCCCTTTAAAAACATAATTAACATTCTCAGTGGGGTGAGTTGCGCACATTACTTGCAGATGGATGCTTCCTGTCTTGTTAGCTAGCATGCTGGCTTTGGAGTAATATGCCAAACAGTGCTCTTAGTTCCCTTTTTCTTTAATTAAGGGAACCTTTTTACTCTGCTGCTGCATTCTTACTCTCCTCACCAATTCAACAAATTTGTACTGAGTGCCTACTATGTGCCAGATACCCATGCTCACCCGGATAAATCAGACATGGCCCTGCTTTAAAGAGCTTAAATTCTTTCAGGAATACAGACCCATATAGAATCACAAGGCAGTGCAGTATTAGAAAAACACTATATACAGAGTGCTTCGAAGGAGCTTTAGAAGCAGAGGAGGAGATAACGGGAATTGATTCTGCCTTTGGAGTAGAATTAGGATACTTTTTGCAAAGGACAGTTTAAACTGGGATAATGAGAAAAGGATTTGGTGCCAGAAAAAAAAAAATCCAGTTCCTAGTCCTAGGTCCCCACTAACTAGTTTGAGGGCCTCTGGGTCTGTTTCCTCATTTACAAATTAGAAAACAAAGTCCTCTCTAACCTTTGAAATGGTTGGGAGCATCCCTTATTAACCACAAGAGGCCACACAAATTTGAAGTAGCATAAACGTACCCATCATTTAGTTAGCATCTACTAATACCAGGCACTATTTATACTTTATATTTCTATTTTAGCAACATCAAGGCTCTCTCAAGGTGGAGGTCACGATCTTCATCTCATAGCTGAGTTAGTTGTTAAATAAATTCTAATTGGCAGAGTTAGGATGTGAACATAAAGCTGCTAAAATAAAACATGTCTTCTTTCCAAGTTACCCTGCTGCGTTCTGTTTTTCCAGTTAGGCACTGGGATGGCCAAGATGCTGTTGACTCACGGTGGATTGTGGCAATAAGGAGAAATTGTAAAGCTGCAGATTCTGAATATCCTCATTAGTTCCTCCCTTCCATGCTTATAAACTACTTGCTATCACCACCCCTATTTTTCAGTCAATTAACATTGTTATGTATAAACTACGCTCTAATTCTTATAAGAGAAGGACCACTAAGGAATGCTGTCCTCAGAAATATTATTGCTGTGAAAGTAGAACTAATGTCTGTATCATAGGAAGCCATCTATTTAATTTGGTCTACCAAATCCTGAGTCAGAGACCTTCAGATAAAGATGTCCGGTAAGCAGAGAGAAATACGTATCGAGAGCTTTGGAATTTTTGGAATTGTCGGCATGCAAGCAACATTAGAAATCTGTTGTGTACATATTGATCCAGTCACCAATCTCACTGTGAATTCTGAAGCTCACAGCAACCCAGGAAAGCACAAAGGAAGAAAGAAATTCATTCTCAAGTAATTGTTTATATTCAGTTACCAGGAAAAAAAATATATATCATACGGTTTGTCTTCTTTTTCTCGAGGTTTTCGAAACAAGTATCTCACCATCATTCTCAAAGAAAAAAATCTACCCTGAGAATGTAAATAAAAGAAGACCTATCTCCACTTTGGCTCTAAAATTATAAATAAATAAATAGGAGCATAATGTATCTAAAAGGTAGTATATGGAAACCACAAAGCCATGAAAAGCTGCAGTATTAAGAACTATGTGGCATACATTTAGTCTTACACGGCCAGAAGTAGCATACAAATCAAGCCTCAAAAGTATTTATTCGTGCTCCAAATGCAGTTGGTCAAATCCCGGAAGGCATTTCCATAATGACAGTTTTCTATATGCCTGCTCTCTACCAGAAATTATGGGTTCCATAAAAAGTAATAGCAGTATGATTTTAGTTAAAACCCAATTTACATTCTGCATTTCTGTTCAATAGTCTAGTTGATTGAGGCCCTTTGGGAACAACTCTCATCCTGTGGTACTGAAGCTCATTAAATAAAACCATGAATTGTGCAAAATGGTTACACACTCGGTTTATAAGTTCCTTAAACATTATTTACCCTTCTCCTTGGCTTAAAATATCAAGCAGAAAAAAAAAAATACATTGTTACTAAATTTGCCACATTCCAGAAAGGAACCCCCTTAGTTTATTGGAAATAACCACCTCATCTATGTTTGGGAATATAACTTGACATAATTGCCTCAGAAATAGGCACATTTCTACAAGTAGCCACTAAATCAACTACAGATGAATCCAGTAAGCCTTTAGATAACAATCCAATGAGGTGTGCCTAACTAAGCAGAAGGGAGAAACAAGTGGGAGGATTACATGGTTTTAAAGTGAGAAGCATGTGCAGAACTCTGACTGTTATTCACCGATATTCATTACTCAAAAATCCTGTCCCCTGTATAACCTTTCCCATATTGTGCCAGATTATTCATTATCAACTTGCAACCATTGCTAGTCTCTTGAAGCCTCCTCTGAATTTCAGAAGAGAAGCTGAGAACCCAGAGCCGCCTTACCCCTATGGTTCCTGATTAGACAGTAGGGGGCAGTGGTGTATGAACTGGCAGGCAGAAGAATTTGAATGCAGATACATGGGTGTACACTAGATTTTTATTTATTTATTTATTTACTTACTTACTTACTTACTTACTTATTTTATTTATTTAGTGTACTAGATTTGAAGTGGCTCTTGAATGAGCTTCTTGGGGACTTCCTGTACTTACACTACACACCTGTAGTTCTCCCATCGTACTCAGCATCCGAATCCTCTGAAAGGTTTGCTAGAACGCAGATTGCTGGGCCCATCCTTAAGGTTTCTGACTTGGGAGGTCTGGGGTGGGACTTGAGAACATGAATCTCTAACAATTTTCCAAATGATATGGATACTGAAGGTTGGAAGACTACATATCTAGAACAACTTCTATAGACAGATATACCTGGAGATTTCTGGAGGCTTAAGGAATTCACAATAGCTTTCAGAACAACTTGAATCAGAGTTGTAAGCTGAGATCATCAGGTCTCCACCCAGAACTTTATCCCTGTCCCTTTCTCCCATTTGTCACATAAGCCTCTAATACCCTTGTATAAAAATCATCACATACTCAACACGAAGACTAATGATATTGATTTCCTCAAATCCAGCGCCACTACCCTACTTACTGTCCTTTTCCTACCAGGTCTCTCCTTATACCAGCCATTCTCCAAACAATAAAATATCTCAATGCTCCCCTTAAAAACCTTTGATGCCCCAAACTGGAAGGAACTAAAATGTCTATCAATGGTGACTAAATACACAGATTGTGGTACAGCGGAGTACTAGTCAACAATAAAAAAACTATTCATATATGCAGTAATATGGACGAATCTCAAGGATAATTTGCCAAATGAGAGAGCCAGACCCAAAAGGCTATATCCTCTGTGGTTCCACTTTTATGACATTCTGGAAAAAATGGAACTGTAGGAACAGAAATCACACCACTGATGTCAGAAAAATACAATGGGAGGAGATTGATTACGGTAGGGTAAAAGAATTTGACGCAGTATTCTACAACTTACTTGTGAGAATTATACATCTGCATGTATTTGTCAAGATGTGTAGAAATGTATACTTCAAAGGTGAAAATTTTTATTGTATGCAAATTATACCTCAATAGATCTGACTTAAGGAAAAAAAGGTGCTCTCTCTTATCAAGACCATTAATTCTAAATTCCTTAGAATAAAAATGGAATGGAAGAGAGGTACAAAGGGTTTATGCTTATGAGTGGTACAGAAAACAGAGGGCTGAAGTCCACACCCACATCTAGAGTCCTCTGTATATTCAGAGACCACTCAGGACTGCTCATATTGGCCATAAAAACCTCCAAAAACTGTAACAGTGCTGGAAAGGGACAAAGAATAATCTAATCTTGCTATCACATTTTACATGACAAGGAAAAAAAAGAAAAGTAACTTGAATGAAGTCAAAGGCTAGAACACTTTTTTTCTAATTACCCCAAAGAACATGACAGTTGATGGAAGCTTGATATAGAGGTAAAAACTGAGGTTCATAAAAGCATACAATTCAACCCTTACTTTATTATAAGCTGGCAAAATATTCTGGAATTATGAGAATCTGATCCCATTACCAGCATTCCAACATTAGTCTACAAAACATCAGCCATTGGCTCTTTGAAAACCTACACATTTTTAATGATTCTGTTTAAAAATGCACTTCCTGGGGGCACCTGGGTGGCTCAAAGGGTTAAGCCTCTGCCTTCAGCTCAGGTCATGGTCTCAGAGTCCTCGGATTGAGCCCCAAATTGGGCTCCCTGCTCAGCAGGGAGTCTGTTTTCCCCTCTCTCTTCTGCTGCCTCTCTGCCTACTTGTGATATCTTTCTCTCTGTTGAATACATAAATAAAATCTCTTTTAACAAATGCACTCCCTTGGGGCGCCTGGGTGGCTCAGTGGGTTAAGCCGCTGCCTTCGGCTCAGGTCATGATCTCAGGGTCCTGGGATCAAGACCCGCATCGGGCTCTCTGCTCAGCAGGGGGCCTGCTTCCCTCTCTCTCTCTCTGCCTGCCTCTCAGTCTACTTGTGATTTCTCTCTGTCAAATAAATAAATAAAATCTTAAAAAAAAAAAATGCACTCCCTGGGGCGCCTGGGTGGCTCAGTGGGTTGGGCTGCTGCCTGCGGCTTGGGTCATGATCTCAGGATCCTGGAATCGAGTCCCGTGTCGGGCTCTCTGCTCAGCAGGGAGCCTGCTTCCTCTTCTCTCTCTCTCTGCCTGCCTCTCTGCCTACTTGTGATCTCTCTCTGTCAAATAAATAAATAAAATCTTTAAAAAAAAAATGCACTCCCTGCACGGTGGTAGAGGCTTCCAATATTCACTCATATGTAGTTATCCACTCTTTCTGGGTGCATGGAAGGATTATATTTCCATGACTCCCACCCTGCATGGGAGAAGGGCCATATGACTAATGCCAGTGGGTTCAAAGAACTTGAATGTGGGATGTTCTAGTATTCTTTTATTCTTTTCTTACTGTAAGATCAGGGAAGAGACTTCATGTTGAAATGGAAGGCAGTCTAGACTATTGCAAATGAACAGTAACTCTTCAAGATAGTAATCAGGACACCCAATGATCTACATAAATTTGAAATGGGGTTTTGTCCCAGGCTCTGAGACCTTTAGGTTGTGTGTTATTGCAGCATCACTTAGGATATCCTAAATAATACACCCATATTTAATCCTGAAGTTTAATGGTAACTAAGAAGAGTTACTGCTATTCATTTTTGTCTTAGGAAAAGATTATTCAATCCACAGGCCTTAAAATCTTTGATATGAAAAGAGCACAACGCTTGTCTTCATTTGTTACGTAAAAATCATCCACTCTCACCTTTAATTCACTACAGCTCAAATTGCCTTTTTACTTCCCTGGGAGCTCTGCTTGGTAAAAAGACAATAAATATCAATTCCTTGGCTCAAACACTACCCATAATAATTATTATACTATTACTATTATACTATTATACACTTATATACTTTGCAGCCTTGGATGTATTAAGTACATTTCTTCTGGAAAGCCTAGGGAAATCTTCCATTTGACATTTTCAAATGTTCAGCTGAAAGATCAGATGCAGAGACAGTGGTAAATTTCTATGGAGGAGGGCTTAAGGGGTAACAATCTCATATGAAGGGATACTTTAATTACATAGAACTTTATATATGATTGACAGAATTTCAGGCATCTGTATCAGCAATGCCTACCAGAACTTTCTGCAATGATAGAAATGTTCTATACATGTGCTAGCTACATGAGACTACTGAGCTCTTGTAATGTGACTTGTATGACTAAGAAACTGAATGCTTAGTTTTATGTAAGTGTAAAAGTCATCTGAGACAAGTGGCTACTCTATTGGACCATGTAAATCTATACCCATGAATAAATCTGAGAAAATATGAGGAGCCAGATCTTCTCCAAGTCCCAACTTGGACATGGTCATTGGTGAAATGGAAACATTTTCCAAATAGCTATAGTGTTGAACTAATCTGTAGTAAATAGTTAACAGTTCCTCAAACTTTCTAAATTATTTGTGAGGTGGAATCTAGCACAATTACTCTTCTAACACTATTTTATAAGTTTCTTATTATTGAATCAAGTCCATGAACCTTACCAAATGCTTTGTTGGTTTATAAGTCAGGATAGACTAATATGACTGATATCTATCAGTCATAGATAGACTATGCTGTCGTAACAAACCCAAAATGTGACTTTACACCATAATTTAATTCCTCACCCATGATGTATGTCCAGTTCTGGCCAATAGTGGACTCTTTTCATGGCTGTTACTCTAGGTATTTGCTACCACAAGCACCGAAACAAGTCAAATTAGAGAAAATATCAAATTATACATTGGTTCTTCAATCTTCCTTTATATGACTTTTCAAATTGAATTGGCCAAATAAAGTGACATGATTACATCTAACTTAGAATGATATGGCAAAATAAAATCCTACCCTGTGCCTGGAAAAAGAACACCCTAAAGTGTTTGATTATAGTCAAATGACCATCAGTTGGTTTTACCTTTCCTGGCATTATCTACTTTATAATATCTTACAGGAAGAGTCATCTACTTAATATTTACTCATGTGTAACAGTTTATTCCCTGAAATACCAAGTGATTAAAAAAAGGACAATGAAATTTACTGAGCAGTAGCTCTATTTTAGAAAAAAACAATTAGTATATTTCCATATGTTTTCTTGGATTCTCTTATGAAGTACTCTTATTCATATTTTATAATAGAGAAGACAGACAAAACCTTTTTTTAAGGTTTTCCCTAAGGTTACACAAATACTAAAAGCAAAAAAGGGTTGGATTTGAAACCGGGTCCACAGTCAGGTCTCTTTCCACTGAGCCACATTATCTACAAACAGAGCAGAACACTTGCAAAAATAAAAGTACTTGTTATAGTTATCCCCATGCATACTCAATTTATCAATATAATATATTTATGTAATAAGTAACTGTTTTATGCTTAAAGTTTTAACTGTCATGGAGTATCTCACACACATACACACACACACACACACACACACTGACCAACTTTAAAATAAAACCATCTTAAGGCTTCCAGGTTATAAGATCTGGTCCATATTCCTAGTCGATAGGATACTGTAACCAGGATGAACAGGATTTGTACACAGAAACTCTGATTCAGACTGTGATTTTGTTGCAGGTGGTACAAAAGCACATGAGAAAAATTCAACACTTCTAGACACAAATCGCCAATCTCATGCTTACCAAAATATTCCCAATACCCCCTCAGCCTTCATCAGCCTGCTCATTGAAGTCATCAGTATTCCTGTCAGGCATGACATCAAATGACTCAACAGCAACATTTCTCCCATTCTCTGGTGTAAAATTTTATTTACAGAGTGACATACATTTTGACATTTGAGATTTTTTACTGAAATTTGAAACACAAAGGCAGGGAATTGCTGCCAGCTACTAAAGTACAAGCATTTACCTCAGGTTCAATAATAAGATCTCATCAAGAAATATGGACAGCCAGTGTCCTAATGGAAAATTTTTGCCTACATTTTTAATATTTCTGTCAAAAAATTTGATGGCTGAAGCTGGTACATTTTCCACAAATAATTTTTTATTTCAGCAAAATCTCTGCCGTCCTAGGTAATAGGGGAATGATTAATTGAACACACACTCCTGATTCGATTGAGAACTTAAATGGATATTCTCACCAAGAGAATGGTGGGGGATATCACCTGCTGAAGGGTGAGTGGGAGCAGAGACCCAGGCCAGGCTTGCCTCAGTAGGCCAGCCAGAAAAGGAGAGAGCTACATATTCTCTCTCGTCCTAGGCTGGCAGGATCCTGATGGGAGCCCTTACAAAGAACAACCTTGATCTTTGCTCTCCAGTTCAGCCTTCTAGTACTACTCCCTCCCCTCTTATTTCCTCTTCCTCATTAACTCCTATATCTTCTGCCCTTAGCCAGTTGTTGCTTTTCATCTCATTCTATTACAGTACAGGATTTTTTGGTAGCAGGCTGGTGTGTGACAACAGCACTTACAAAGAAAAATTCTGAGTTTTTCCTAGGTTCCTTTGGATCCCTTAATCTCAACCCCACTAGTTTCTTTGATCCATTTGGGCTCCCTGGCCCCAGGAACCCCTTGCCTTGGAGCCCCTACTTCCATTCTAGTCCCCACGAAAGTTCTTGGAGAATCTAACAGATCATATACTCACACTACAGTCCTCTGTGACCCATTAACAACTTACTGGAGACTCTTTTCTCAGAAGGCTCTATGTGAATAAAGAGAGAAGTTATAAAAGCATATTTGCTACCTCTCCACCTGACACTTTTCCCTCTCTCATCAGGAGTATAAAATACTAAGGAAACTGCATAAGAATAGTGTGGGAGAACTTTGGGGGTGGTGTTCTGACCTTGATTCTGGTGATGGTTACATGACTACATACTTGTCCCAATTCACATAACTATGCACCAGAAACAGTGAATCTTACCATATGTGAACTTAAAAACTTATACTATGGAATAAAATCATTTCCGGAAAACTTGAATGAGTCTGGAGCTTGCATGAGGAGTGGGGGTGGGGGGGGGCATGAAATTGTCTTTCTTGGGGGCCCCACACAGAATCATCCCCACTGATGCGTTGAGAGCAAAGCACTCAGTCTTGGGGCTGGTGAAGAAGAAACCCAGGAGCTGAGAGGCCACCAGTGATATTTACTACCTGGTTGGGTCATCTTTAACTTCTGCACCTTGAAGTTCTGACCCCTATTCTATTCATTCCTCCCGCCCCCAGCTTGACTTCCCTGGGACACTTCCTTCAGATGATATAAGCAACCATGAAACAATGAGACCTGGAGAAACTCTAGTTCCAGAGTAACACATTGCAGGAAGCTGTATTCCTGCAATTCAAGGCTGAAATTTTCCTTATATATTTTCTACAAAAATGTTTAAATGTTTGGTTCAGGGGTGCCTGGATGGCTCAGTTGGTTGAGCATCTGTCTTCGGCTCATTTCGTGGTCTCAGGGTCCTGGGATCGGGCTCTCTGCTCGGCAGGGAGTCCATTTCTCCCTCTTTCTCTCCCTCTTGGTGCTCTCTCTCTCTCTCTCTCTCTCTCTCAGATAAAGGAATAAAATCTTTTTTAAAAAATGTTCAGTTCAGGGGCGCCTGGGTGGCTCAGTGGGGTAAAGCCTCTGCCTTCAGCTCAGGTCATGATCCCAGGGCTCGTGACCCGCAATGGGTTCTCTGCACAGCAGGGAGCCTGCTTCCTCCTCTCTCTCTGCCTGCCTCTGCCTACTTGTGATCTCTGTCTGTCAAATTAAAAAAAAAAAAAAAAAACTTTAAAAATGTTCAGTTCAAATAAGATTAACAACAATGAAAGAGGACTAAACTCAACAGGAACTGTGGGCCAGATAGCACTTCATCTGCTCAATACGAAGAAGACATTTTACAGAAGAGGAAAGGCTTCAAGAAGCTAAGATCTCAAAGCTATTAGGTGACAGAGCTAGAATTAAACACATGTATCCTGAAAATTATTTAAGTCCAGCGCAGTTACGTTTTTTACTCTATATTCCAACGGGCTTATGTGCTGAATGGCCATTTGTGAGCTCTTCGGGGTGGCTAACTGATGCTTAACTATACCTCCACAGGAGAAAGAATTCCATTATCCAACAGCCACCTGAAAGAGATTGTGGAGATCCATCCCAAGCTAGAAATGATCCTATAATCTGAACAAAATTACCAGATCTGTCTACACAGACTTACCAATGCTCGAAACCTTAAAGTACAATACATCAGACATGAAACGAGCTAGATAGAATCTAATTTCTTCAGTGAAGGTTCGGAAGGCCCTTGAGAAATTTGTGGGACCGCAGGGACTTTCACTGCAAAGCAAAAGCCTTACTGAACAGTAGGCTCCTAAGCACCAATTCAAAGAGACCCAGGATTGCCAGTGACAAGCTAGTATTCCATTCTCCTGCTGAGGAAATAGGAAGTTTGGTGAGGTCAAGTAACTGCCAGGTCCACGGACACAGGAGAGAGCCAGGATTCAAATCCAACTCTGGCACCAAAACCAGGGCTGTTTCCAGAATCCCACATTGCTTTGCAAAGACCAGGCATACTGACAATGATCTCGGTATCTAAAAATGGGAAAACTAGATGAGCTAAAATTTTTAAATTTTTTTATGACTAAATTCAGTCAATATTATGGTAAAGAGAGAAAAAAATTGAAGCTTTTAATGTCATCTTCCAGGCCTTACACCAAAATACTTAGATTCTGTTATATATGATCTTCCTTGGTTTCAGCCTTCTTGAGAGAGAAGTCCCTGCCCTGGGGTTTCCATGCCCTGGAAATGGCAGCATGAAATCAGCAGTGCTGACATAAAACCAAAATTATTTTCTCCTTCTGATTGAAAAGGGAGCTACGTGGACAACTTCGGAGATCAAAGAGCAGCCTCCACAGAATGCTGGCTGATGCCAAAGAGTGAGTGTATGGTAAACAATAACACAATTTTAATATTAGAGTAGGTCAAGCATCTCAATTGAGATATGTACCAGGCTTTACACAGATTTAGACCTCTGAGAACTCTCACAGCAACCTGAGGCAGATCCTTTCATTAACTCACTTAAAGTATGGAGGAAATGGAATCACAGGGAATGTGAATAAGCTGTGAAAGTTAATGTGGTTTATAAGTAGAGTTCATCTCAGGTATAACTGAATTCATCTTAAGGATAAGGATTTGGAAGTAGGTTAAAGGGGATGGACAATATTACTTATATTATTCTTCTTTTGGGATTCATATACAAGTTGTATAATTTGGAATGAATTTATATATGTAATTATATGTACATATTTATATAAAATAACGTGATATATATAATATATAGTATAATGAATATATTAATATCTTTAAGTTACATAAATTTTATATAAAATTTTACGTATTTTTACATATAATTACATATGTGATTATATATAAACACATTCCAAATCACAATAAAATCCAATATATAATACAGTTAATATAGAAAAGCAGCAGGGAGTTTTTACTGATAGAAGACATGAACTCTCTGTTAAAAACATGGAACTCTAGTCCTGGCTGGTCAACATATGCCATAAACTCCTGTCCAATATTCATGACAGATATTATAGACAATCTCTGTACTCTTTTTCACTGAGGCCAAAAAGGAGCTCAGAAACTTTTTTAACACAATTTTTCAGACAGCCACAATTAAGCAAGCAGAGGTACTTTGGCAAGTTCAAGTCCATGTGGCAGACTTCATCTAGATAGCTGAGACGGAGAACTGTAGCCAAGGGTGGTCTGGCAAAGCCATGAATCCTCAAGAAAACACGTGTTTTCCTTGTTTCCATACCTCACCTTGGCAGCAGAGCAATGGACCCTATCAGCCATGAGGGGTCATGTGAGCTGGATCCAGGGTGGAGGTGACCTCAGGGAAGAAGAGAAACCTTCTTCCCTGGATCACCAAGATTACCAGTGCAAAACAGTTAAAGAGCAGGGAAATTTACATTCTTAAATATCAGGCACTTCTACTTGAGTGGCATTGGTAAAGGAGCCAAAATTTCATCTCAAATTAATTTAATTAGTTCATGAGGTGCTCTCTAAGGAGAAGCTAATCAGAACACTCAATATATACAAACTAAAAAGAACACTCAGAACGTTTCCTTTAGAGATTACCTCTTCTCACACTTGAAAAATAAATAAATAAATAAATAAATAAATAAATAAATATAAATAAAAGAGGGTATTGCCTTAAAAATCCTTACCAGCAATCTATTTATGGCCAGTTCTGATAACTCAAGCTGAAACAGGTTGTGTGTGTAGATACAGGAAGTTTCAGGTCCCATTATAGAGAATTCAAAGCTCGTACTTTTTAGTCAGAATCTGAGGGATCCCATTCTCTCTAACACCAGATGTTATTCTTTCACTAATTTCTTTATTCAGTACTTTTTTGGGCAAGGTGGTTGCTCACAGCTTCCATAAGAACCTCATAAATCTGCTGTTGTTAACCTCATTTTGCAGATTAGGAAACTGAGGCTCAGAGAAGTTAAGTAACATATCCACGCATGACAAAGCCAATTGTCTGACTGATTTCCTCAGGACACTTCGCAGAGTTGACAATTCAGGGAAAGTGATTTATTATGAAGCATTTCCAGGGAAAAATTAGTAACCACCTGAGTGGGTAAGTGAGACATCAGGGCAAATATCCTTCACATGAAGGGCATTCTGGAAGTAACATGGGTCAGACTTCAGAAATGTCACTGTAGGGGAAGAAAGCTGGGGTGTTCCTATTAGTCATTGGTTAAGGGCTTCCCCTAGGGTATGTAAATTCCCTGACACTCCCAGGCTTTCTGAAGAAACAGGCAAAGGGGGTACAGCAACCTGAGGGTCTCCTTGCCGCTGCTGAGAAAATGCAAGTACTGGCTCCTGCTTATTGTAGGGGGTGCTGTGCTGTCCTGTCAAAACTCCAACCCCCTTTCAGGATCAAAATTCTCATTGTCCTCCTGCAATCCTGCCCAGGAATTGCCCTTGACCAGAGTAGCCTTGCCCAAAGTTCCACAGCCTTCTAGAAGTGGCTACATCTAATGACTGGTCGGTGTTGGGGGCACAAAGCCTGGGCCCTTGGCCTCCTGTGGTCCACTCAGAAGAGCTATTCTTGCTCCAGAGCTCCCTAGAACAACAGAGGGGGTTTTCAGTCGTCTTCTGCCCAATCCTGCCTCCCTAACTCTCTTACAGGTATAGTTCCAAAGCTCTCCTCAGTGACCCTCTTGTTTGCAGTCCCTGCCTCAGAGTCTGTTTGCTGAGAAAGAAAACTTGGGTCAGGAGAAAGCATCCCAAAAGCCAATGTGGTCAAAAACAACAATGGAACCTGAAGGGACATTGGAGTGGGTGCACTCCCAGCCTTGGCTACATTGGTGCCATGATGGAAGCAGCAAAAAGTTACCTTAAGATGCTAAAAGGCCAGACCTGGCAAATTTACGTCATTATGCTGAGTCAAATTTAATTAAGCTCTGCACTCACCCAAGTGGTGGGACCTATGTTCAAACGTAGGCACTTATTGAGAATCTGTCCTTAACATTGCGTAAAGTATCTGGGAAAGCACAGAAAAGTACCACAGGCATTCCTAGCCTCATGAGCATGAAAGTCCTGAAGAGTGAGAATTGGAGAGATACATTATCTGCAAGGTGATGGTTCTGGTAAAGAAGGACAGAAGGACAAGGGTTATTGGGGCACGGATTGAATAACTCTTCTTAAGAGTTATAGCCTGTCAAGGACCAAGCCCTGCACAAATCAAGCTTCGTAACTGGCCTGTGGCGCTGACCGCTCACCTATCAGGGATGAACAAGCCCTCCTCACTGGTAAATAGCAAGTGGGCCATTCTACATAGTTGTTGGAATTTCTCCCTTTGCCTTCCAAAGATACTATGTCTTCTGACCCCTCTTCCCTTCTTTTTCCTGTCCTCCCACCCTGCTACTGCTTCCCCCAACCACAGGCTCTACCACAGGTGGGTGGTTTCCCTTCACCATCCGCGGACTCTGGCTGCGGCTCTATTCACTCATCCTCAATGACTCTGTTCAGACTTTTCCCTTGGCCAGAAATGGCCTGCAATTCCTTCTCCATTTGTTGAGATCCTATCCCACCTCTCCAGCTTCAAGGCAAACTCCCCATCTTCCAAGAAGCATTTCCTGACTGCTTTAATAATCCTGAAAGACCACTCCTTTTTCTAACCACCAACCACACTCAGTCATGGCATGATGTCTGGTGAAAATAATCTACCTGTTGTCATTTTTATACTAATGCTTCACCCCCCAAATGATCTGTCAGCCAGGATAGGACTAAAAAACTTTTTGAATCTTCACAGGGAAGAACATGGGGAGACAGAGGGTATTCCCCCCCCCTAAAAAATTATAAATCCACTGACAGTTTATTATACTAAAGTTAATAGCCAAGAATGACTCCTAGTTCTACACTCCTTTAGAATACCAAATACAAACTATGGGCTGAATGTGTCCATTGTTTTCCTCCATGTTTACTCTTCAATACTGATTGAGCTACCTTACATTCTAAGAGAGATTAACAGGCTCTTTTTCCCAAACTCTTCCTCTGTATCTACCCCCAAATCCTGTCCCAAGATGAGGTACACTCCCTTGCATCAAATCCCCCCATTCCAATGTCTCTATTTATTCTGAGAGGCAGATCCAAGCAGGTGGACCTTATGGTCCTCCAGGCATAAGTCACAGGAATATGCACATAGGCTTAGAGGCAGCAGACCCAGAGGAATTAAAGAGAAAAGATACAGGTCTGGCCACAAAAAGGGATAATGGGTCCTGACATGTTGAAAGACAACAGAAATATCTGGAAAGAATGAGAGGTTTGGAGAGAGAAGGATGAATGAGCAGGCTCAATAGCGAAGGCTGACAGGAGAACCATTTCTTGCCATTTGGGAAGCACAGCAGAAAGAGCAACTAAGCGAAATGATGCTTCCTTAGGTGTCAGTGCCAAGATGGTTTTTGAAAGAAAGACCTGGGTTCAGATCCTAGTTCTGCACCTTCTGGGGGGTGGGGGCACGGAAGGGTACCTTAAGATCACTTCATCTCTCTGAGTTCCTTATCTATAAAAAGAAGATAAAAATGTACCTAACTCAGAGTTATGATTGAACATAAATTGTTACCTGTCCACCAAGGCTCATGCTTCCCACACAGAATAGGCAGCTATACTGTAAGCACTGCTCAGCCAGGGACCATGTGTTCCAGACTTCTCTACACCTAGATAGGATCATGTGATCAAGTTCTGGTCCACAAGAACCTCCTTATAGTCCTCCACCCTCATACACATAAGCCTCCTGATGTACAGGATCTAGCAAATGGCTTTAAACTGTAACAGCTCCCAGACCAGAAAACAAAAGACACCCAGTCTCTCACTCATTTTTAGGAGGAGGTCTATCAAATTCCCATACTGGACTCATGAATATGTAAGAAATAAATTACCATATTAGGCCACCAAGATTTCAGTCTTTGCCTATTAGAGAAGCTAATCTTAAATTAGCCAAAACAAGGATTACATGTTATATCTCAAGTAGTGAGCCCCACGCTTGACAGAGTAAGCACACAAAATATATGGTTGCTCTTCTTTTTATTACCCTTAACTCTGTACAACACTTTATACCTTCTAGGAAGTTCCTATATTGGACAAACTAATTCAATTTGTGTTGCCAAGCACCGAAGAGAATAAAAAGTTAACAAATAAAATGCATAGACTCCATTCTTCAGGGATTCGTCTGCTAGTGGGTGTAATTAGATCTGTAATGCAAGTAATAATATTGCAAGGCAAATTTTATTTTAAATGCTTTAAGAGAGGCTCAAGGTGCAATGAGAAAGGGGAGATTAATTTTACCTGAAGAGGTTGAAATGTTCCTGAAGGAAAGAAGATATGAATGGGACCTTGAGGCACAATTTATACTTTGACAGGTGGATACTGGCCAAGGGGCTCCTGACAGGAAGGAAATTATAGATAATGGGAAGCAATAAAAGGTCCCAGGGTACATTTCCCAACCACTTCCTCTGTTCTCTTGTGTAAGGAAAGGGTGGCAGGAGAGAATAAGCTTTGTCAAGGCCTAATGCAAGTGAAGCAGGTGGTACTATGGGGCAGAGAGGAATTAGGGACATTGACCATTTAGGATAAGACTAAGATGAGCCTCAAATGCCATACTCAGGAGTCCCAGCTTTACTTTTTTAGTAATAAAGTACATTACTCACTATTCTGACTAGAAACCACAGAAACCCAAAGGGCACAAACTTAAGCTAACAGGAATTTACAGGCCCTACTCATAATCTGGTTATTAGAAGGGTTAGAGCAGGTCCTTAAGGACAAATGGAACCAAGGACCTGAGCACTAGCAATCACAGGTAATACCCCTATACCCCACTCCTAGTCACTCTCCTAATCCTGTTTTGTATTACTTTTACTGTTTCCCTCTATATGAAATTACCTCACTTACTGACTTGCCCAACCTCCTAGGATATAAGCTTCCCAATGACATAGATCACTTGCTTTTCTTTACCAAACATCGAAGCTTCTAGCATGGTCCCTTACACATCTGGCATGCATTGGGCACTCAGTGATTATTTGCTGAATGAATGATTAAATGGATCAGGGATTTTAAGATGTTCTGGTTACATGAGCATGAATATTTAATCTCCCTGACAGCTCCAGTTCACGATGTATATTCATACATTTGCAATAAAATTTGAATGGCTCAGTATCTCTGTGATTAATGTCCTTAAGACTCCCCAATATTTGTGAACGTTTGGTTCTGCAAAGCTGAAGGTCAGAAGCTAGACTCTAGTGAATGAACACTAGTGAATGAACCACTTGTGGTACCACAAGGAGGTAGACCAGGTGACCTGTGCTGGAATGTTCTAACAATTCTAGAAGACTTCCTTGAGATGCCTGCAATTTCTGTCTCAGAAACTCATATAGCTTGGACCTAACTCTATCCTTTAAGACTGAGGAGCATACAGCTCTATGTCACATAAAGGTTCACAGTGACATTTTTTAGACTTCATCCTGTTCTACAAAGACAGGTCACTCTGAACGTTGTGTAAGAAGTCGACAACTAGGCATAAGTGAGAAACAATCCCCTCATAGGTCTTCACCAGATTCTGAAAATATTCCATTCTCTCTTTTCTAAGGTCCTGCCAGGTCCTTTGGTTTTGCCAGAGCAGAGATGGTTTGAACATACTGGAGAGCTCCACATTTGTTCTCCCTGTTATCACATAATGAGATGATCACAGCCCTATTTTGAGTCTTTTTGTCTGAAATAGCATTCCCTATTTTTACTACCATTTGACAAAAAAGAAGAAAGAAAGAAAAACAGCCAAAGTTATTTCAGGATCAAGACAAAGAATCATCATGCAATGCTCTGGGTAAGTTGATTTTTTTTTTTTTTTTTTTTTAGCCACTCCACCTCCCCAACCTATCTTTGCCCTATATTTTCACCTTGATCTGGTGAATACTTTATTTGTATATTATTCTGAAAATAAACAAAGTATCACAGTATTCTTTTGTGTTTTCTTTCTATTTTTTTCATAATTTGCTACACATTTTTGTTAAAATTTTGTTAAAATTATTATATGCCACCAGAAGTGGCATATAATACCACAGGCATAGTGGTATATGATATATCAATACATCACACTTTGGCCATCTTAAGGACTTCTATTTGATGAAAACCAACAAAGGAAAAGAGGTAAATAGCAGAAACAGGAACATTCACCAATTTTCTTGGCAGCTAGAATGGTTTTTCTTGGGGAGGCAGAGAATCTTATCTGCAAATTATTTCCATTTGATGCAGTCACTTACTTTAGTCACAAATCTTTCACATCAATCCACAAATGCCTTTCACTGTGTGCCAACATGAAATAATGGTGAGATACTAGTGGTAAAGCAAATTATTGTGGTTCGCCTCACTACTTTTGCAGTCAGTCCTAAGCTCAGTCAATATTACAGAGATGAGTTTGTGCCAGTTTATATCTAAATCTCATCTGGTCTCACCTGGGACCAGTGACATTTATTTACCAGGAGGCAATTAAGACATAATTTTAATCTGTAGCTATCCTCAACATAAGGTTCAAATTTACCATTTATCTAAAATTTTCACTGATCAGTAACGAGTTACAAAGATTTGTGCTAGGAACTAGAGGACATGGGAGAAATTAATTTTCTGTCTCTACGGAATGACAGACAAGTAGGAGGAAGAGACAAGGGGCATTAATATGCTAAGACAAAAGTAAGTGCCCTTAAGTGGTTAGATGGTAGAGAGAGGGTGGTCAGTATAGCAAAGAGCAAGAGCTGTGGACAGAGAGGGGTTTGACTCTCTCCCTCAACGTATCATTCAGCTTCTACTGCAATAATGTATCCTTTTAACAGTAGCTTACAACATCCAACGTTTTTCTCATTCTGTAGGACACCTGGGCTTTTGCTGATCTAGAATGTGCTCCTCCTGAAATTCTGGAATTGTCTTTAGACTGCACATTGGATTCAGGTCTTCCCTACTTCTCTCTCACCTCCTTGAACCAGTGACTTGCTGAAACATGTTCTTATTACACAATGAAGGCACAAGACCCTTGATTTTGGCCCTAGGAGCCTTACACATTTTACTCTTAATGGAGTCAAGTTTTCTTTATAAAAGACACCATTTATGCAGGCTGTAATTTCCACATGTCAAGAACGATATGCATGTGAAAGCAAAACCCTCCCCAGCCCACTCCCCTCTCCCTTCTACTACAACCACTGTGACAACACATCTTCAAGTCCTTTGTTAGTATTCTAAGGTTGATGACCTTGCAGTGATGCATTTTGTTTCTCAGAGCGCCTTAAATTTGGGGGACATAAATTGTTCTGGATCTTATCTTAAGACAGGGTAGATAAAGTAAAACCATTCTAAGCAAAGTATTACAAACTCTGGGATATTGGAGTATGGTGGTTAATGAGAGGGAAAGCCTTAAGGGGGAAGAATAGACCAAGAACACTGTATTGAGCTGGGATGTTAGGGAGGTACATGGTTAGAAAAGAAATTCACTATGATGAATAATGGTTAAGTCTTCTTGGGAGTGAGGATGGATGTTAAGTTTTAAGTTGCCTCTATTGTACTGTGCAGTTATTTTTCCCTTCAAATACTGTGTGCTGCAAGTAAAGTCTGCATCACACAACAGCCTTCTATAATTGACCTTGGAGGAAATGAAAGAATAAAAATTCTGGGCAGCACAGAGCAAAGTAGTCATAGAACACAGAAACTGTAAGATCCAAGTCAGGTTGAAGAGGTGAAAAATTTATCAGCTGGAAGAAATCACACTGAGAGGTAAAATAGTAAGAAACACAAGCCTCCCAAAGAATTCTTAGATTCTGAGCTGTCTCCAAACTTCTGCATTCTTACATTCATACTTACTCTTCTCCCAACTGGTAGAACTACGAACACATGGCCCTTCTTTTCCCATTCAGTGGAGGAGGGGACTGCAATACAAAATGCTCAGTAAAAAGCCCCCTACCCTCCTGAACACAAAACAGGCACAGGTTGGGCACCCAGTTCAATCAGAGTCCTATGGAATAGGGAAGGAGTTACTATAGATTCTGGGAGTAAGAGGGTCCCTTTTCTGTAGCAAGTACTTCAGTAAAAACTAAGGGCCATACACAAAAACAGACACATAGATCAGTGAAACAGAATAGAGAGCCCAGAAATAGACCCTCAACTCTATAGTCAACTGATCTTTGACAAAGCAGGAAAGAATGTCCAATGGAAAAAAGACAGTCTCTTCAACAAATGGTGTTGGGAAAATTGGACAGCCACATGCAGAAAAGTGAAACAGGACCGTTTCCTTACACCACACACTAAAATAGACTCCAAATGGATGAAAGACCTCAATGGGAGACAGGAATCCATCAAAATCCTTGAAGAGAACACAGGCAGCAACCTCTTCAACCTCAGCCACAGCAACTTCTTCCTAGGAACATTGCCAAAGGCAAGAGAAGCAAGGGCAAAAATGAACTACTGGGACTTCATCAAGATCAAAAGCTTCTGCACAGCAAAGAAAACAGTCAGCAAAACCAAAAATACAACTGACAGAATGGGAGAAAATATTTGGCAGACGACATATCAGATAAAGGGCTAGTATCCAAAATCTATAAAGAACTTCTCAAACTGAACATGCAAACAACAAATAATCCAATCAAGAAATGGGCAGAAGACATGAACAGACATTTCTGCAAAGAAGACATCCAGATGGCCAGCAGACACATGAAAAAGTGTTCCATATCACTTGGCATCGGGGAAATACAAGTCAAAACCACAATGAGATACCCCCTCACACCAGTCAGAATGGCTAAAATTAATCAGCCAGGAAACAGATGCTGGCGAGGATGCGGAGAAAGGGGAACCCTCCTACACTCTTGGTGGGAATGTAAGCTGGTGCAGCCACTCTGGAAAACAGCATGGAGGTTCCTCAAAAAAGTTGAAAACAGAGCTATCCTATGACCTGCAATCACATTACTGGGTATTTACCCTAAAGATAACAAATGTAGTGATCCGAAGGGGCACATGCACCCAAATGTTTATAGCAGCAATGTCCACAATAGCCAAATTATGGAAAGAACCTAGATGTCCATCAACAGATGAATGGATAAAGAAGAGATGATATATATATACAATAGAATACTATGCAGCCATCAAAAGAAATGAAATCTTGCCATTTGCCATGACATGGATGGAACTAGAGGGTATTATGCTTAGCGAAATAAGTCAATCCTAGAAAGACAATTATCATATGATCTCCCTGATATGAGGAAGCTGAGAAGCAAAGTGGTGGGCTTGGTGGGTAGGGAAGGAAAAAATGAAACAAGATGGGCTTGGGAGGGAGACAAACCATAAGAGACTCTTAATCTCACAAAACAAACTGAGGGTTGCCAGGGGGTGGGGGGTGGGGGGTGGGGGGTAGGGAGAGGATGGTTGGGTTATGGACATTGGGGAAGGTGTGTGCTATGGTGAGTGCTGTGAAGTGTGTAAACCTGGTGATTCATAGACCTGTACACCTGGGGCTAATAATACATTCTATGTTAATATAAAATTTAAAATTTAAAAAGAAATAAGGGCCATATAAGCCCAAATATGCTGTTGGCCATCTTTTCTATCATGTAAAAACAGCATTCCTGAGAATGAAGCCAGTTCAAGAAAAACAACTACAAAGAGTAGAGAATGAGAGTCCTGGTGCCATCCTTTATGCCCATAGATCCAGCCATAACTGAAGTCCCATCCATACCTGGGGTCTGTAAACCCAGACTCCAGAAAGAGTCCTGTCACAATCAGAAGAGTGCCCCCTCATATCTTGAGTTCATGTCCATACCAATCTACCCAGTCTACTCTCTACAGCAGGAGTCAGCAAATTCTTTCTGTCAAGAGTGCAGCAGTCAATGTTTTAGGCTTTGTTGGCCAAAAGATCTCTGTTGCAACTACTCAAATCTGTTGTTGTGGTATAGAAATAGCCATGGATGTATGTAAACAAATGAGCAGAACTATGTTCCAATAAAATTGTTTATAAAAACAAGTTGGCAACTCAGATTTCCTGCTTATGTTGGAGTTTACTGGCCCCTGCTCTACAGAAACCTTAGATAGTAAATTTAAGAACTGGCACTGAATTTGTGCTTCAAAAAATTATCTAAGGAAGAAAGAAGAAATTTTATGACGGTGGCTCTAAAGTCATTGACATGGTTAAAAAGGGATGGGGGGGGGGTGTTGTTTTATTTTTTTAATTCAATGGCTGACTAATAGTATGGATGACCTAACAGATTCTGTAACCATTATACAATGTTTCCTCTCATACACTTTATCTTTGAAGTCCAATATAGGAAACACCCAGAGTTCATGAAACTTGGCAGGTAACACTGGATGTTTTAGGCCTAAAAACAGTGCAACTTTGAGAATAATTTGACTAAGCAAAGCAATACTGACCACATCAATAAAAAGAAATGATGCTTCCACCATATTTGCATATTATATTTTTGATGATGACTGTTGCCATCCTAAGACCCACCAAGTGTTACTTATCCTTTTGCTGAGGGACAATGAAAGTTTCCTTTCTAGCCTATTAGTCATTTCACTTCCCATTGTCATTACTCTCTAGAAGAGATCTCTCTTTCAAATAGTTGTTAGAACTTTGTGCTCCACTGATGTAAGCACACAAAACATTCACCTAGGCAGCTTTATGACTTTATTGTGAAATGCAATCACAAATGGCCACCAGCAGCATGTGTATGAATCAATTCAAAAATACCTTTCAGCACTAGTCATGACCAGAGAAAAATGTGATCAGCCAGCAACAACTACAAAAAATCCAGACACAAGACTTAACTTTGTCATCACCCAGCCATGCTGTCTACTGGTTTTCCATGAGTTCTGAAAGGGTTGAATCTGACAAGTCCTAGAACTCTTGAGATGGCAGCCATCTTTCTGGGGACCTCAAAATCTGGGTGACTGATGCCTGGACTTGATGAGGCCCTGGTTCTAGAAACCATTATCCAGTGCAGCGAGTTTCCTTTACTTACTGATGTTGAGTCTTTTCTGAACTCAGGATCAAAACATACACATTCCCTCTAGACTAAGAAAATATCACCTGATACCTCAAAGAAAGAGTTTAATCACTAGGGATGAGAAATGTTAACTGAACTCACTACCCCAGGATATAGGACCTCCAAAACCTTAAATCTACTGCCTTCCTAAAACCCAGGATCAAATCTCTTCATCTCTATCCCATCAGATCAGGCCCTAACTGGATTTTCTAGCAGGATCCTAGGACCCATGTGCTCTAAATTTCTTCTAGGACTTCATTAATATAAGCTCAGTGCTTTTTATAGTTATCTGGCACATAGTAGGAACTTAAATATTACTCATTGCATAAGCAAATTAATGAATGTACTGAGAACTTGCACATACCCCTCAAATGATAGATGGTAATAGAATACTGTTTGTTGAGATTAATTCCTCTCACACAAGAATTAGTCTTAATTGCCTGGCCATAGTATTGTGTTGTTGTTCTAATGATGGTAGATTATGCTTCCCCATACCTTGAATTTGGGTTGAGTCATATAATTTGCTTCATCCAATGGGATGTAGGCAGACTTGACACAACAGAGATTGTGCAATGTGATTTACCTTATAATACTTCTGTCATCATCATAAAAACTCCCACTCTTAGGGCACCTGGGTGGCTCAATCAGTTAACTGTCCAACTCTTGATTTCAGCTCAGGTCATGATCTAAGGGTCATGAGACTGAGCCCCACATTGTGCTATGCTGGGCATGGAGCCTGGTTAAGATTTTCTCTCTCCCTCTGAACTCCTCCCAACTCCATGTACTGTCTCTCTCTCTCTCTCTCAAAGAAAGAAAGAAAGAGAGGGAGAGAGAGGAAAAAATAGAATTTCCACTCTCCCCAAAGTAGCCATAGCTCCTTTGGCCTGGAATTTGGAACGAACACAGCTGGAACCACCTGAGCCCGAACTGCAGTAAGGAGCCAAGCTGAGCTGGATCTGCAAGTTGACATACAGCCACGCAGTTAGGCCAGCCTAGAACAGTCAACTTCCAGGCAAACCGCTGACAGGTAAGCAGGAAAGAATGACTGCCATACCATGATGTCAATTGTTTCCTCAAGGAAGTGGAAAAAATTAAATTTTTAAAAATTTAAAGAATAAATGACTGTTATTTTAACCCAATAAGTTTGCAGTATTTTATTACACAGCATTGTAGTAGTACTAAATAAACAAAGATACATCTCCTACCACCAGTAATATTAACAGCACAGTCATGACGCCATCACTGCTATCGTGACACAGACCCCAAGCAGATGATAGCTATGCTTCTGCTGGGAAGAGAGAAGACACCATAATAGCCCTAATGTCTAAGTGGAAGACACGAAAAGAAGATGCTGGAGAAAGAGAAGATCCAAAGGCATTGCTTGCCTAGCCCATAAAAGTGTGGAGGATCTGCCTTGAAAGTAATAGCTATCAAATCCAGAAAATCCTCCCTACAAAGTAAAGAAATCCATTAATTTCCTTTTTTAAAAATAACCATTTCAAAAGGTCCTCACAGATTTGAGTAGGCACAACCATTGTAACAATAGCTGCTGATAGCATTAAGATGCAAGTGTAGTCATTTATCAGGGTCCTGGACATCCAGCATAGATGACTCTTATATGCAAGCCCAGGCCCCCCATCCTTCCAATCAGCAATGGTTTTGAGGTTAATACCAAGTTGACATATATATTTGTTGACTTTTCCCTGAGAAGTTTCTTAAAAAAAAAAAAGCAATGAAAAGAAAATGGCTTTTTGTTTGAATTTCCTTAAAGAGTCATTTGGTGAAGCAAGCATCATCAGCTCTGGTAAACACGCAAAATTCATTTAAGTGATCTCTGACTGTTCTGAGAAATTGGAATCTGAAGCCTTGTAGCAAATTGTCTCAAACGGATCATGGAATGTGAAATGCATGCAATATAGGCAGCATTGCCTTTATGACGATTCAGTGAAAAAAACAGTTGCTGGTGCTTTTAATGCCCTAAGTTAAGACTCTACTGTCAGCCCTCTTGGTAGGAGAATGACCCCAAAACTTGTGATAGATGCTGCAGGTAGGGTTCAGGAAGGTGAGGATGGCTGAAGGGCACAGGAGCCTAGGAAGTAACCCAAGCATTACACAAACTCACCAAGACTATAAGAACATACTCTGATATCTCACCCTTTGCCTCTTCCACTTATCTGCCTCTTCCTCCAGCTTCCAAAGAGGTGTCCAGGGATGTCAAGGAGACCAAACCATACACCCAAGAATACCGACTAGTACATTCTAGCTTACCCTGGATGCATCCCATAAAAGTGCATACCTCTTGTCATCTTTCCCACTTCTCCCCTTTCATTTGGTTCCTTCTCCCTTGGAAATCTCATCTACTCTATAGCTGATGCCTATTAAAACTCTAGTTCCCACCTGACCTCTCTGTTGAGCAAAATCCCTATGTCTAATACCTAAAGTTAGTTATTTCACAAGCACCAAGAACTGACACTCAACATGATCCAAGTAGAACTCATCAATATCTCCCAGATATATTTCTTCTCCTGCCTTCCATCATTAGGTTAAGGCATCAGTCCAAGCTAAGAGACCCTGAATCATTCTTCATTATTTTCTTCTTTCCACCCTCTCAGCCAGTAGGATGCCAAAAGCTTCATTTTCTACTCCACTAACCTACATCTGCCATTATTTCCAGCTACCTTCTCATTCATTCATTCACCCAATATTTACTAGACCCTATTCTGTTCCAGGCTCTTTTCTAGGTGCTTTTCAGATACAGTAGTGAATAAGCAGACAAAGAACCCTAGCCTTGCAGAGTTACTTTTTAGTGTGGCAAGCGAGACAATAAACAAAAAATAAATCAGAAAATTAGGTGGCATACTATGTAACTGTGGTGGTGTTAGGGAAAACAAAGTGGAGTAAATGGATGGTAAATGGTCAAGTGGATGGGCTGTGCGGAGGAACAGCAGGGTACAGTGTTAGATATGGTGGGCAGGATAGACCTCTCTGCAAAGATGAAGTCTGAGCAAGGATTTGAAGGAGCAAAAACTTAATGAAGCAGGGAAACATTATTGTAATAATGTGATGGGGACTTAGACTACTGGCAGCAGTAAAGATAGTGAGGATGGTATAGAGGCAGTGGGATTTTAGGATTGGTACAAAATGAAGAATTAAAGAGCCAAGTGAAGAGCAACTCTTAAGTTTTGTCCTGGCCAACAGAAAGTATGGAGTTACCACCAACTGAAATGAGGAAAGCTGGAAATGAAGTAGGTTTGGAAAAGGGAAAAAATCACTAGTTTAGTCGTGGACATGCAGAGTTTGAGATGTTTATTAGATGTCTGAGCAGAGACACCAAGTAGGAAGTTGCATAAAAGAGGCAGGAATTCAGGAGGGAGGTTTAGACTGGAGATGGAACCCAGGTCCACATCATCACTCACCTACATTATTGCAATGATCTCATAATTGGACTCCCTCTCTCCAATTTTCTATCTTCTGCAATTACCCTCCACATTTCTACCAGACATGTATTTCTAAAGCCAGAATCAATTCCATTTTTCACCTGCTTAAAAACGTCTAATTTCCCATTCAGTACCAAATTAAAAATTGTTCCATAGTATGGCATTCAAGTCCAAATTTCAAGCTCTCTCTTATTAGTCCCAAACAAACGGAGATGTTACACTGGCCCCTAAACTAATCGATAGTCTTTAATGTGTCAGGCAGCTTTGAGCATTTGTGCATGTTCTCTGGATGTGGAATATCACTTCTCCCTTGTATTCTTAGTAAATTCACTCTTCTGTGAAGTCCTAACTCAAATGTTGCCCCTTTGCTATTCTTTGCTGTGCACCTCCGAGCAGAATTAATTGCTCTTCTTTCTGTCTCCCTATTGCACTTTGTACATTCCTCTAGTGGTAATACTTACCATGTGGCAACACAGCTATTCATCTTTGACTAATCCATGGCTAGATGTTACTTTATTCACCTAAGTCAGTGGCTAGCACAGTGCCCAGTAAAAGTGCACAGAATTTCAAGGAACCCAAAGAAACATAGTTGCCTTGTCACTTGCACCTGACATGGTAGCAAACTCTAGGAGCCTGAGGATGTGGGAAAGGGAGTGGATAGTGATGTTCCCCATCACATGGGCAAACCAAAAGCTGTCAGTCAGGGTGAGGAGGCTCCCTCCAACTAGGTGACCATCCCTGGAGACCACAGCAGATAAAACCTCCACATTCACTCCGTCCTACTGCCAGCCTGGCAGAGAAGACAGCGGGGGTAACAGGCTTGAGTTCTAACAGTAGGGGTTTTGTTTAGGCATAAAGAATGTCCTCATTAAACCAAGAAATGAGATGGAACTTGCAGAGAAACATTAAGGGAAATAGAAAAATGTTCTCTAAATTCATCAGAGGTAGAGACCTCAGCAGGCATCTCCGTTCATCACACTTTGCTTCCCTCATATTTACAAAGCATTCACGGGCCTACTTCCGCAGTTTATTAATAGATACACCTGCACCTCTAGATCCCCACACACACCCTTTCTCCTGCCTTCTCTCTGACAGTGTCACTGATCATTTAGAATATATGGAACAACTGCCTCCTAGCACCAGTTGAACCCCTCTTTCAAGGTCTTTTTAAAACTTAGCACTTTTTAGATTAAAACAAATCTCTAGTTGAGAAGAGATGAGAGAAACCTTTTCTAATCCCAATTGCAGAACAACTCTCACCTCCTCCTACAGAAATAATCAGCCACAAAGTTCACTTTGTGCTCTTCTCTGGGAATTAGGGCTAATTCCTAATTATTATGAACATCAGAGGCCACAGGGAGGCTCAGAGTCCTCACTATCCTAAATAAGGCTCTTTGAGAGAAAACCAAAACAAGAGTGATATAGGGATATGTTTCTTCTCCAGTATGTTTTAGGTCTCAATTGCTTTTAAGGAAAATAGAGCAATTTTCAGGGATGCTCAAACATGACTTTGATGCAAAAATAAATTTAAGATCTAAGATTCAGAAGGTCCAAAGAGAGGCTACCCCATGAAACCAGGACATTTGTTTTGTTCACAGTAATATTCCCAGCCTCCAGAACATAGCCTGGCAAAGTAAGCATACCATAACGATGAAGCACAGGACTTAAAAATTAGGAGTGAATGGAAGGATGAGAAGTCAAAGATCAGATGTTATGGTAAGGAGCCAGGCAGTTACTGTCCATTTTAACCTGGTTAAACTCAAAAAATATATAAATGAGCAAATGATAAGGTGCCCTCTTAGCATCTAACAGCTTTTGTGTCTAATCACGTACAAGTAGAGAAGCAAGACTAATGGAATAATTCAGCCAAATATTTACCCAAGGTAGGAATCTCAAATACTCTATCTAGCCTTCTCTTTTTCCCTCCCTCCCCCACTCTCCATAGCCCTGTCCTCAGGCAACCTGTGACTACGGACTACCGGACTACACGTATGGTTTGCATTCCTGGGCTGACTCCACTTCGTTAAGACCCTTTTGTCTCTTCTGCAATTGTCTCCCGCAACTCTCCTGCCTCCTGTTGCTCTTGAGTTCATCCTCTCTCCACCCTACTGCCCAAATGACCCTTCTAAATCACATGACCATATCTTTTGCTTCCTGAGAGATTATATCTCCTCCTTGTCAATGGCACAACGATTAGTCATGCTTGGGTGGCATTCAAGACTTCACGAGCTTCACCTACAGCTAATACTGAGTACAACTATCCTGTATGTGAACTGTCATATGTCCCTCTCCCCTCTGCCTGCTTGGCAAGCCCCTACTCATATTTCAAGGCCCAAATGTCTTAAGGATTTAGTTTTAAGTAAAAAGATTTAAAAAACTAAACCCTTTAATACCATCCAGCATGCCTAGAAGGAGAAAGCCATCGTATGCATTTTCCTAAAAGCCTGAATGGATTCCTGGTGAAAATGCACAAGAACAAAAATACACATATACTTTCAGACTCTAGCAGGAGTGAATCCTACATTTTTGTAGTTAGCTGATATGTATGTTGCCGGAGTATCTTAGTAACAAGGAGCTAAGCAGTAGCACTCTGAAAGTCATTGCTGCTTAATCTATTTAGGCATCTTATTCGTCTTTGATTTTGTAATTTCTTAATTGTTTCATTTCCTGCAAAGACTGAGGCTCCCAATTACTGCCATCTTTGTGGATTAAAATAATATACTCTCTCTCTCCAACAGTAAGGGTTAGAATAATTTGGGACCATGTAATATTAGGGCAATTTGGAATTCATTTCACTTGAATGTTTACTCTTGTGAAATTAAAGACAGGAACTTTTAGCACGATAATAAACTCAACATTTAGTGATACATCTCTTTCTATCCCAAAGGCCACATGCCAAGGATGATGGCCAAGTTTGGAGATAGTCCAATTACAAGTTCTTTTCTCAGCGGTGGGAGAGATTGTCCTCAATCATGGATAACATGAAAAGTCAATAAAAGAACTTCCAAAGGATATGAAAAGGCCACAGTAGGGTTCAGTAAAAATAAGTAGAAAGAAGTAAAACTTACTACAAACGCCTTTCTTAAAAATATAGTTTACAGCTTCAGCAGGGTAAAAAATACATATACCCTTTTTTAGTCTGAATTCTAAACCCTCTAAGGTAATTAGTAATATTAAATATGTAATGCCAAAACAAAACAAAAAACACTTTTTAATTACTTCTAAGTTTCAAAGAACTTGCAACAGAAGGGCAAGTTGAAAGTAAAGATTCAGGGGGTAAATCTCATTGTTAGAAAAATATTTGTATAGGAAAAGATAAAATAATAACTTTTCTTTAATATATTCAGCTTATAGAAGGAGGAAGATGCAGAAAATAACTCTCTCTCTCACGTGAATAAAATGTGAGTATGTGTGAGAATCTGAGCTCTTTCTAGAGATAAGCAGATGAAAACCCCATAGAAGGTTCTTAGAAATTGGGGGACACTCTTGACCCAAGCGAAAGCCACAGAGAAACTTCAAGACCTTTCCTTTTCAAGTACAGAACAAAAATCAGAGTAAGTTCATATAGGCCTAATGCAAACCTTGCTAAATTATACAGTGATGGGGACAAGCTGAATCATGGTAAGAGCAGTAGCTATTTGGATATAATGTTTTCAACCTTTGAGATCATGTTCAAATCAAGAGGCTGGAAAAAAATAGGCCTCATCTGGCATTTTGAAAGCCATTAAGATAAAGCCATAGAGAGGAAAAGGGCCACAGAATAAACCAACAGTGGCTTCTTCAAAAGTTTCACATGTGAGATTTAATGTGCCACATGCAAGACAGAACCTCCCTAAGGTAGGGTCAACACCATATTCCAGTTACCAGTCAGGTGTGGCATGTTCACTATCACAGTCTGCATTTTCTTGTATTATTCTCCTTAGGATTATAAACGTTCAAAACCTGAAGACTCAACAACAAAAAAAGAAAAAAAAAAAACCTTCAGATGTAATAAATGAAGTCAGGAAAAGTTCAAGATATAAAGATTAGTCACATTTCTACATACAAGCAGTGGACTTTGTGAAAAGGAAATGAAGAAAACAATCCTGATAGCTTTCATAATAGCAACAAAAAGGAAAAAAAAAATATTTAGGAATAAATTTAACCGAAGAGGTAAAAGATTTATATGTTGGAAATTAGAAAACACTGATGATGGAAATGAAAGAAGACACAAATAAAAGAAAAGACAGTTCATGTTCATGGGTCCAAAGACTATTGATAAAATGTCTAAATTAACCTAAACAATCTACAGATTCAGCATGATCTCTATGAAAATCCCAATGGCATCCTTTATAAAAAATAGGGGGGGAAAGTCCTTAAATAAGTAAATAAAAGAAAAGCAATCTTGTACAAGACTTTCAAAGCTCAAGACCATCATATTTTCTGGTTTTAAGAATGCATTATAGAGTGGGGCACCTGGGTGGCTCATTTGTTTAAGCGGCTGCCTTCGGCTCAGGTCATGATTCCAGGGTCCTGGGATGGAGCCCTGAATCAGGCTCCCTGCTTAGCAGAGAGCCTGCTTCTCTCTCTCCCTCTGCCTGCCGCTCTGCTTACTTGCACTCTTTCTCTATCTCCCTGTCAAATAAATAAATAAAATCTTTTTTAAAAAATGCATTATAGACATCCAAATTGGAAAATCAAAATTAGAACTATTGGCAGATGGAACAGTACTAAGGAAGTTCTAAAGATTCCACCAAAAAACTACTAAAACTAATAGATGAAATTCAGTAAAGTTACAAGATACAAAATTAATACACATACGTCAGCTGGAGATTTGTACAATAATGAGCTATTGAAAGAGAAATTAAGAAAATAGTCTCATTTATAGTTGAATCAAAAATGAATAAAACACCTATGAATAAATTTAACCAAAGAGGTCAAAGATCTGTACTCTAAGATATTGCTGAAAGAAATTGAAGATAACACAAAAAGTGGAAAGAGGCACCATGCTTATACATGTAAGAATTTATATTGTTAAATTGTCCATATCATCCAAAACAATGTATAGATTCAAGGAAATCCATATCAATATGCAAATAGCATTTTTCACTGAACTAGAATAATCCTAAAATTTGTATGAAAGCCCAGAGGACCCCAACTATTGAAAGCTATCTTGATAAAGAAGAGCAGAGCTTCAGTTAATCACACTCCCTGACTTCAAACCATACTACAAAGCTATAGCAATCAAAACAGCATGGTACTGGCACAAAAACAGACATACAGATTAGTGCAACAGAATAGAGAATACAGAAATAAACCCACAATTATCCAATCAATCTTCAACAAAGGAGGCAAGAATAGGGAAAAGACAGTGGGAAAAGTGATAAGACATGCAGAAGAGTAAATTTGGATCACCTTCTTACAAAAATAAACTTGAATTAGATTAAAAACTCAAGTCTACTGGAAACCATAAATGTCCTTGAAGAAAACAGGCAGTAAGCTCTTGGATACTGATCTGAACAATAATTTTATTGATCTGTCTCCTCAGACAAGCACAAGAAAAGCAAAAATAAACAAATGCAACTTCATCAAACTAAAAAGCTTTTGCATAATGAAGGAAACCATTGACAAAGCCAAAAGGTAACCTACTGAATGTGAGAAGATATCCAAATTGGAAAAGCAAAATTAGAACTATTGGCAGATGATATATACATATATCTGATAAGGAGTTAACATCAAAAATACAATAAAGAATTCATACAACTCCATGCCAGAAAAAAATCCAAATAAAAAATTGGACACAGGACCAGAAGAGACACTTCTCTAAAGACAGATGGCCAACAGACACATGAAAAGATGCTCAACATCACTAATAGGGAAATGCAAATCAAAATCACAGTGTGCTATCCCCTCACATCTGTAAGATTGGCTATTATTAAAAAGATAAAGGATTAACTCCACTCTGCTTTTCCCTTTCCCTCTGCTCTTCCCTTACCCCCTCCCCCTATTCATCTGCTCATGCATGCTCTGTCAAATAAATAAATCTTAAAAAAAAAATAAGAAATAAGTGTTAGTGAGCATATTAAAAAAAAAGGGGGGGGAACCCTGTTCATTATTAGTGTGAATGCAAAATGGTATATCCAGCAGTCAGTGGTATGAAGGTTCCACAAAAAATTAAAAACAGAACTACCATATCCTCCAGCAATTCTATTCTGGGTATTTAGTTGGAGAAACAGAAAATCCTAATTTTATTTTTATTTATTTATTTATTTATTTGTGCTGCGAATACCTTCTTTATTCCACAGTATTGACAGAACACAACGAATGGAAGTCCAAAAAGAAAATCCTAATTTTAAAAGATATAAGCATGCCTATATTCACTGCAGTATAATTTAAAATAGCTAAGATATGGAAGCAATCTAAGTATCTATCAACAGGTGAATAATTAAAGAAAATGTGGCATATACATACAATGCAGTATTACTCAGCCATAAAGAAGAATGAAATATCTTGCCATTTACAACAACATGGATGGACCTAAAGGTCATTACACTAAGTAAGATCTCAGAAAGAAAAATACCCTCTAATTTCATTCATTTAACCTAAAAAGCAAAACAAACAGAACATAAATAGATTCATAAACAAAGAGAACAATCTGGTGGTTTCCAGAGGAGAGGGGATTGGGAAGATGGGGAAAGGGATTACAAAGCAGAAACTCTAATTATAAAATAAGTAAGACACAGGGAGACAATGCACAGCATAGGGAATATAGTTAATATTTTAACATGATAAGAAGGTATCTAGATTTATTGTGAACACTTCATAATGGATATAAATGTTGAATCACAATGCTGTACACCTGAAACTAACAAAACATTGTGAACTACACTTCAACATACATATGTGTGCTACAGTAATGAAAACAGTATATAAATAGCATAAAACTCAACACATAGGCCAATAAATGGACTAGAAACCCCAGAAATAAATTCATGTATTCACAGTCAAACAATTTTCAACCAGCATGTCAAGAATACACAATGAAAAAAGGATCATTTCTTTAATAAATGGTGTTGGAGAAACTAGATATTCACATGCAGAATGAGATTGGACCCTTACCTCACACCATATACAAAAATCAGCTCAAAACAGACTAATAAGGGGATCTGAAACCGTAAAACTACTGGAAGAAAATGTAGGGGAAAATCCTCTCCATATTATTCTTTATTCAATAGTTATTTACTGAGACTCTGGCTAGATCCTGGAAATATTAAAGAAAAACAAAACCAAAAACAAAAGAAAGATCTAGTCACCATCTTCACTGAAATCAGGGTCTAGCTATTGTAAGACTAAAGTAAGAAAAGGTAGCAAATGCTACAACTCTTCTGGTGAGAAAAGCTGATCACTTGAAAGAGTCTATTCCCATATCATAAAATAACTTTACGTTTGTAAGATACTAAAATCCCTCATTTCTAGTACTCAAACTGAAGGAAATTAAGCATGAGGTACACAGATGGCTGTGCTAATCATCTGGCTGGGAACAGCAGGAAGAACTACTTTAGGGAGAGTAGTCAGAGAAGACTTCTTGGAGGACAGGACATTTAAGGTGACAGAGATCAAAAAGGATCAGTTTCGGGATTATGATGAGACTTAACTACAACTTTACCGCAGAATTTCCAAACTACTTAGAAAGACTGAATTTTATATTAGACATTCCTTCCCTTTACTTTCAGCCTCTTTTTGTCCCCTCACACCTCTTTAGATTGAGGTGTCCCTCTTGTCAGGGAAGTAAAATTTCCATTAAATGTTAGAGACTTGCTGTGTTCATCAACCAGGAGTTCCTGAACTTAACACTACCAGCAAGACACAAAAAAATGAATTTAAGTAGTATTCACACATGTGTGTAAAATTTAAAAAGTGAGTTTTGATACATACATATATGTATGTAATATATGAAAAATACACAAAGACATTGACAAGTCTAGTTGATTCTGGGGAAGAAACTGAAAAACTTAGGATCCACAATGAAAGAGGAGACTTCCTTTTCACCGGCTACCCACTTGTGATGTGTTGTTGTTGCTGTATGTTGCTGACCGTGTCCATGACTGCTTCTCAATTTTAAACAAACAAACAAACAAAAAAACCAAAGCAAGACAATTGCCATAATGTCAATGTAAAGAATGACAAAGGATGAACTGACAACATTGAGGCATAGGGTAGGAGAGTTCTCTGAAAACTTGGAAGGCCTTCAGTGAAAGCTGTGTAATCCTTCTGTCCACTAGGAGTAGCCTGACCCCAGGCTGGGAAGGTGACTTTATGATGCCATGTTTAAGTCCATTTATTCATAAGATGCTATCCTACTCAGCTTGGATTGCCTGGCAAAATAACAAAGACCAAGTCACTTAACCACCAAACTTACTTTCTCGCAGTTCTGGAGGATGGAAGTGCAAGACCCAAGAGGCAGCATTATGACTTCCTGGTAAGAGCCCTCTTCCTGGCTTGCTGACCATCACTTATCACTGTGTCCTCACAGGATGAGAAGAGACACAGCAAACTTTCTGGTGTTTCTTCCTGAAAAGGACACGCATCTTTTTTTTTTTTTTTAATAAACATATAATGTATTTTTATCCCCAGGGGCACAGGTCTGTGAATCGCCAGGTTTACACATTTTACAGCACTCATCATAGCACATACCCTCTCCATTGTCCGTATCCCCACCTCCCTCTCCCATCCCCCCTCCCCCCAGCAACCCTCAGTCTGTTTTTTGAGATTGAGTCTTTTATGGTTTGTCTCCCTCCCAATCCCATCTTCTTTTATTTTTTCTTTTCCTACTTCCCAACCCCCCCACATTGCATCTCCAATTCCTCATATCAGGAAGATCATATGATAGTTGTCATTCTCTGATTGGCTTATTTCGCTAAGCATAATACCCTCTAGTTTCATCCATGTCTTTGCAAATGGCAAGATTTCATTTCTTTTGATGGCTGCATAGTATTCCATATATATATATATATGTATGTATATATATATATATATATATATATATATATATACATACATATATATATATATATACCACAGCTTCTTTATCCATTCATCTGTTGATGGACATCTAGGTTCTTTCCATAGTTTGGCTATTGTGGACATCGTTGCTATAAACATTCAGGTGCATGTGCCCCTTCGGAGCACCATGTTTGTATCTTTAGGATATATACCCAGTAGTATAATTGCTGGGTGATAGGGTAGCTCTATTTTCAGTTTTTTGAGGACCCTCCACACTGTTTTCCAGAGTGGTTGCACAAGCTTGCATTCCCACCAACAATGCAGGAGGGTTCCTCTCTCTCTGCATCCTCGCCAGCATCTGTCGTTTCTTGACTTGTTAATTTTAGCCATTCTGACTGGTGTGAAGTGGTATCTCATTGTGGTTTTGATTTGTATTTCCCTGATGCCAAGTGATGTGGAGCATTTTTTCATGTATCTGTTGGCCACCTGATGTCTTCTTTGCAGAAATGTCTGTTCAGGTCCTCTGCCCATTTCTTGATTGGATTATTTGTTCTTTTGGTGTTGAGTTTTCTAAGCTCTTTATAGATTTGGGATACTAGCCCTTTATCTGATATGTCATTTGCAAATATCTTCTCCCATTCTGTCAGTTGTCTTTTGGTTTGGTTCACTGTTTCCTTTTCTGTGCAAAAGCTTTTGATCTTGATGAAATCCCAATAGTTCATTTTTGCCTTTGCTTCTGTTGTCTTTGGCAATGTTCCTAGGAAGAAGTTGCTGCAGTTGAGGTCAAAGAGGTTTCTACCTGTGTTCTCCTCAAGGATTTTGATGGATTCCTTTCTCACATTGAGGTCCTTCATTCATTTTGAGACTACTTTCGTGTGTGGTGTAAGGAAATAGTCCAATTTTATTTTTCTGCATGTGGCTGTCCAATTTTCCCAGCACCATTAGTTGAAGAGGCTATCTTTTTTCCACTGGACATTCTTTCCTGCTTTGTCAAAGATTAATTGACCATAGAGTTGAGGGTCTATTTCTGGGCTCTCTATTCTGTTCCATTGATCTATGTGTTTGTTTTTGTGCCAGTACCATATTGTCTTGATGACAACTTTTTAATAAAGCTTGAAGTCTGGAATTGTGATGCCACCAACTTTGGCTTTCTTTTCCAATATTCCTTTGGCTATTCGAGGTCTTTTCTGGTTCCATATAAATTTTAGGATTGTTTGTTCTATTTCTTTGAAAAAAATGGATGGGTTTTGATAGGAATTGCATTAAATGTGTAGACTGCTTTAGGTAGAATAGACATTTTCACAATATTTGTTCTTCCAGTCCATGAACATGGAACATTTTTTCCATTTCTTTTTGTCTTCCTCAATTTCTTTCATGAGTACTTTATAGTTTTCTGAGTATAGATTCTTTGCCTCTTTGGTTAGGCTTATTCCTAGGTATTTTATGGTTTTGGGTACAATTATAAATGGAACTGACTCCTTAATTTCTCTTTTTTCTGTCTTGTTGTTAGTGTAAAGAAATGGAACTGATTTCTGTGCATTGACTTTATATCCTGACACTTTACTGAATTCCTGTACAAGTTCTAGCAGTTTGGGAGTGAAGCCTTTTGGGTTTTCCACATATAGTATCATATCATATCTGCAAAGAGTGATAGTTTGACTTCTTCTTTGCCGATTTGAATGCCTTTGATTTCTTTATTTCTTTTTAAAGATTTTATTCATTTTATTTGACAGAGATCACAAGTAGGCAGAGAGGCAGGCAGAGAGAGAGGAGGAAGCAGGCTCCCCACTGAGCAGAGAGCCCGACACGGGGCTCGATCCCAGGACCCTGAGATCATGACCTGAGCCGAAGGCAGCAGCTTAACCCACTGAGCCACCCGGGTGCCCCTTTAATTTCTTTTTGTTGTCTGATTGCTGAGGCTAGGGTTTCTAGTACTATGTTGAACAGCAGTGGTGATAACAGACATCCTTGCCATGTTCCTGACCTTAGTGGAAAAGCTTTCAGTTTTTCTCCATTGAGAATGATATTTGCAGTGGGTTTTTCATAGATGGCTTTGATGATATTGAGGTATGTGCCCTCTATCCCTAGACTTTGAAGAGTTTTAATCAGGAAGGGATGCTGTAATTTGTCAAATGCTTCTTCAGCATCTATTCAGAGTATCATATGGTTCTTGTTCTTTCTTTTATTAATATATTGTATCACATTGATTGATTTGCAGATGTTGAACCAACCTTGTAGCCCTGGAGTAAATCCCACTTGGTCATGGTGAATAATCCTTTTAATGTACTTTTGATCCTATTGGCCAGTATTTTGGTGAGAATTTTCGCATCTGTGTTCAGCAAGGATATTGGTCTGTAGTTGTCTTTTTTGATGGGATCCTTGTCTGGTTTTGGGATCAAGGTGATGCTGGCCTCATAAAATGAGTTTGGAAGTTTTCCTTTCATTTATATTTTTTGGAACAGTTTCAGAATAGGAATTAATTCTTCTTTAAATGTTTGGTAGAAATCCCCTGGGAAGTCATCTGACCCTGGACTTTTGTTTGTCTGGAGATTTTTGATGACTGTTTCAATCTCCTTACTGGTTATGGGTCTGTTCAGGTTTTCTATTTCTTCCTGGTTCAGTTGTGGTAGTTTATATGTCTCTAGAAATGTATCCATTTCTTCCAGATTGTCGAATTTGTTGGTGTAGAGTTGCTCATAGTATGTTCTTATAATTGTCTGTATTTCTTTGGTATTGGTTGTGATCTCTTCTCTTTCATTCATGATTTTATTTACTTGGGTCCTTTCTCTTTTCTTTTTGATAAGTCTGGCCAGGGGTTTGTCAATCTTATTAATTCTTTCAAAGAACCAGCTCCTACTTTCATTGATTTGTTCTATTGTGTTTTTTTTAGTTTCTATTTCATTGATTTCTGCTCTGATCTTTATGATTTCTCTTCTCCTGCTGGGTTTAGGCTTTCTTTGTTGTTCTTTCTCCAGCTCCTTTAGGTGTAGGGTTAGGTTGTGTACTTGAGACCTTTCTTGTTTCTTGAGAAAGGCTTGTACTGCTATATATTTTCCTCTCAGGACTGCCTTTGTTGTGTCCCACAGATTTTGAACTGTTGTGTTTTCATTATCATTTGTTTCCATGAATTTTTTCAATTCTTCTTTAATTTCCTGGTTGACCCATTCCTTTTTTAGAAGGATGCTGTTTAGTCTCCATGTATGTGGGTTCTTTCCAAATTTCCTCTTGTGATTGAGTTCTAGCTTCAGAGCGTTGTGGTCTGAAAATATGCAGGGAATGATCCCAATCTTTTGATACCAATTGAGACCTGATTTATAACCCAGGATGTGGTCTATTCTGGAGAATGTTCCATGTGCACTAGAGAAGAATGTATATTCTGTTGATTTTGGATAGAATGTTCTGAATATATCTGTGATGGAAAGGACATGCATCTTATCAGATGGGGGTGACCTCATGATGTACTCTAACCCTAATTATCTAGGGCCCCACCTCCAAATACCATCGCATTTCAGGTGAGAGCTTCCACATGTGAATTTTAGGGGTGGCACAATTCAGTCCTTAGCAAATGCATATGTGTTAAGATGCATCTTAAGATAAATATTTGATTCCATCAGTCACGTTTGTCAATGTGGGTCTAGAGTAGAGAACTCTCTCTTAAAAAACACTCCATATGGTTTTATGCCAAACCCTTTATCAGAAATGAGTATAGATGGAGGGTTGAGTATGGAACCTGGAAGGAGAAAATGTTTTGCCCTTCGTACCCAGAAATACACAGAGTGGAAGCCAAGTAGGCTCATTAAGAAAGTACAAAGAGGGTAATAAGGAAAGCCTTTGTGCCACCTGCTCCCATTTCTCCTCATATCACAGGATTGAAAACTACCCCATAAAACTAAGTAAAACACCATCTGTGCTGTTGCTTCTGGAAATTGCTTAATTGATAGTACACCAGGAAACATAGTGAAGTGGGCTTCTAATTCACTCAGCTCAGTCCCACCTAGGAGTCTCAACGACACAGAAATGTGTATTATGCTTAATTTGGAAATTTAGACTCTTCTTCCTGCATCAGATTTGATTACCTAACATTTGAAATATCTCACTGCAGTTATGAACCCATCTCCCAAACATGCAGCCTTGGTTACAAGGTGGCTTTCAAAATCATCACTGCCCTGGAGCCTTTCTATTTCTTGCAGTGCTAGAAGATATAACACTGGAGGAATTATTATTTCCCTTAACACTTTTTCCTGTAATTCCATAAAGGTCCATTTTGCAAGAAGGGCAACATGTGTTCTCTGAGAATGGAAGGCAAAGTTACATACAAAGAGAAATTAACAGGATGACAACTATCCAGAAAACCAAGCTTGTTTTATTGCAACTCACTCCTGAATTACACTGAAACCTACAGGCCTGAGATCAATACTCAATCAGCTGAGCGGTCTCAACACCTTGAGAATCAACTGGCAATGTGCCAACTTCCTACATACAATAGGGAGCTATTGACCCAGGCGGTGCCTGCAGCAGATATGGCCATGTGCCCCTCGGGTAATCTGGACCTTCCTGATAACCCACACCTGGCAGCCCGAAAAATCTCTTATCAGTTCATTATCTGCCCAGGAGAGAATTCTTTAACAGCACAATTGGTGCTTCAGAATATATATACCAAGTAATTCAAACTAAGTTTTGAAAGCCTTAGAATTGTAAGGTTCTTCGATTGATTCTATTCTGCAAAGTACTTCCTTCAATCTACGGCTGTGCAGCCAAGAAATTGAATATTTTGATTCCTGATTTAGAAAATTCATCTCAAGGACATTAAATCTTCAGCTTCAGGAAAAGGGGATGTCTTTTTCTTTCCCAAGGGTCTGTTTCTATTTCCAGCTATTCCGGCTTTTCATGAGGCATACCATGGCACCATTTTTTTTTTTAATTAGAAAATTAGGCAAACAAAACAAAACACAAATTACAGTATTAAATACTGTACACAAGTTTGCAGGACAATAACCACTATCTTTTAGGTTGCTTACTAAAATCTAAATGGTTTAGGTATAGCCACTAATTTCATCCTCACAGCCACATAGTGTTATGGAACCTGGATCAGATCCTGGCGGAAGAACCAAGCAGCACTCAGAGACCTTGGAGGATCGGAGGTTTACTTAACACCCGCAGGCTCAAATGAGAATAATCTCCAAAGGTCTGATCCCTGAGGACATGCAGGGAGCGGGATTTATATCCTACTTCCACACATTTGGTACTTTCAGCATGCATGGGAAACAGGGTAGGGAAGAAGAACCCGGAAAGGCTTTGAAACAGAGACTGGAATTCCCTTGCTGGTTTGGTCAGTCATCTTAGAGTACAGTTTTTCCCTTATCATTCCCCTCTTTGATAGCCCTTTAAACACCTAGTTTAGAGGGCATAATTGTTATTGACTAGGGGCTGATAGCCCTACACGGCTAATATCTGGGTCATGGCTCGCCTTGTGAAAGCATTTTCTATGAATTAGCAATCCACCCTAAGTTTCCTAAGGTTGCCCAATACCCAATAACAATAATAAGTTTCTGGGAGAAGTCCAGTCAGATGGGGCAGTAGCATAAAGTCCAACTCCTGAGGTGAGGGATAGCACACTGATGACAGTCAGGGACCATGGTGCACAGAAGTCAGCAGGGCCTTAACGAAGGTAGAGCCAGAGCAGGTGGTAGAGTCTGGTTGGGCTTTCTACTGGCATGATTCATTTGGCTGGTGAGCCTTCTTTATTCTAAAGTGGTGGACCCCTGGGGTGACACCTGAGACCCTGAGGGAAATAAAGGTGATTAGAAAAACAGTGTGGGGCCCTGTCCACTATGGTTTGAGGGGGTCTTTTCTAAAGCTTCTCAGAGATGTGCCTTAGAGTTTTTCCCAGGGCTTGGAGGGGTTTAGACACTACTAAGTCTCCCATCTGTTTGAGGTCTCCTCTAAGCCTGCTTATTGCAGGGGGTGGCCTTCCATAGAGCCTGTGAGATGAATTATAGCTAGGTAGGTATAAAGCCTTAAGAAGAGTAATAATTTCCAAACAGCTCCATGAGCATGTTGGACTAGGGAAGCATATTTGGAGTCAGTATAAATATTAATTTTTAAGACTTTGGCAATTGCCAAGCATGAGTGAACACTATAGCATACCCAGTTACTTATGTCCTTTTTCATAAAACTATTACCATCAGTAAACCGACTGTCATCTGTATTTTTGATAGGGGAATCTTTTAAATCTGTTTGACTAGAATAAACAAGATCAATGACCTCCAACAGTTATGCTCTGTAGAAGTACAAAGTTAGGTGCAGGCATAAGGGTAACTGTGTTTAAAGTTTGACAGGTTTTAGGTATTATTTTAAGCATTGCATGGCATTTAATGCCTCCCATCATCTATTGGGGGCCTTTGGTCTCTTGTCTAGCTTAGGTATACATTATTCAGAGACAACCAGAACTAGAATTTAACATCCACAAAGGTACGTTATTGAAACAAAATTTTTCTGTATAGATTTCTCTTTATAAATTTCTTTATAAATTTTCCAGAGATAGCCAAAGAAGACTAATTTGTTTGAAAAACAAGTCCAGTTTTAACAAACAGCATAGTTATTTATATATGTTAGGGTACAGAGCCGACCACCCCTCAATTAGACAGAGAACACGCTTGATAATGCAAGTCACACAGCGAGGTTTATTTCCAGCTAGCTGGGGTCCAAGTATCTGCCTGATGCACCGGGTTTCAACAAGGACCCCAAGCACTCAAAGCCAAGGGTTTATATAGCATTTTCAAGGCACTTTTTCATAGCTACATACATATCTTGTATCCCACTTTGACAGTTTAACTTCAACGTTTTGTTTTTGCCCCTTCCCCCCAGCATCACCCAGGTGCCATTCTGGTGGCTAAGTGTGATTTAGGTATAGAAGAAATTTAGCTTTATCTACATTTCCTTCTGCCTCATCCTTCCTCAGTTTTATGGTGGGGAGGGGGACCTTAGGCCTTGAGGAACTGAGCCATTCGTCTCTGGAAATTGAGGCATTGAAAAGATAGCCTTTTTGTTGTAAATCACCAGGACATTTGCAAACCAAGGGAAACTCCTGTCTTACAGGATTGTGATCTCTGCAAGTTAACTATTTGTTTTTCTTTAACATCTGGTCCCTGTGGCACCATCGCCTAACCACCCTGGTGGTATATGATTAAGTTGTTTCTTAGGTTTTAGCTGGTTTCTCTTATCTCAAGTCACATACACCGTGTGGGCTGGTTAGGGATGCTCAGTAAAATGGATGGCTTCCCGGCCTTCAGGATGGCCATTCTTATGTTAACCCACTCTAACACATAAGCTCAGCAAGAATGATCTTTTAGAATCTGCTTTATTGGAACTTGCATAAGGAATCTTTAGGTCGAACTTCTAGTAGCCTCTCCAGGCCAGAAGCCAAGCCAAGTACTTGCCATCAGACATCCCTGTATTAACTGTAGATTTGGGTGACTTCCTCTTCATGAGGTCTCCAATATATCCTGAGGTTCCTTCACCTGCCAGGAAGTGACATTCTTTACTCACTTGGTGAGGCTGCTGAAAACTCAGTAAGCGAGGTAGCAGGCCAAAACTTCCAAAGGGCTTAATGGTTTCATGTTTCATAGTCAACTGTAGTTCCTTAAAGCTGTTTGGTCATATCTGAGCCTACGCATGTCTCTCAAATAAGACATTCCAGTCAAAGCCTTGGTAAAATAATCCACGTTTTCATTGTGTCCTTTACAAGGAGAACAAATTTTTATTGAACTCATGCAAATAACTATGCTTGCCATGGAAGAAAGAATACTTATTGAGACCTTTTGAATTTCAGAGGGTTCAAGTAGAAAGAAAAGTTAAATGCTTACATTTGTTCACAAATGAATACTTTATCACATTTTTTGTTAAGTCATAGATATCTTAAGATAAAGTTTCTCTTAATCTGGAAGAGTAAACATTAGTGACCAGCAATGTTTCAAACAACAGTCACAACACTCTAATCATCCTTTTAGTTCATTTAGTCCCGTTACTAATCCTCATTCAGTTTGACTGCAACTTTTAGTTAGTTCTGGAAATTCTTACTCATTTCAGTTTTTATCTTAAATGTATTGAATATCTGTTTTTGTCCTAAAAGTCCTTATATATGTGAACTTCCTTGAAGATGAAATTCATTTTGCAAGACAATAACAATCGTAAATGATAAAAACTCAGAAACAGACATTGCCAATGATCCAGTATAAGAGTTCACCATGATATGACTGACAAGGAAGCTTAGTTATTCTGTGACACACTGATGAAGTTCTATAATATAGGTGAGGTTCGGTGGGGTGAGGTCCGGAGCCAATGACCAAGAAAGAATTCTTAAGACATCTTTGGTGCAAAATGGTGGTTTATTAAAGCATGGGGACAGGACCTGTGGGCAGGAAGAGCTGCTGCCCCCGGGTTGTGAGGGGTGGCAGGTGATGTACACTGGAGTGGGGTGGGGGGTAAGGAAAAGGGAGGTTTCAATAGAACTTTCATATGCTAAAAAGGGCCTACAAAGATACCGGAAACCAGAGGCCTTGCCATTGCCAAGATCATTTTGCCCTCTAGCAAGGTATTAACATTAAGATGGGTGGAAGATTCCTAAAGAATGTCACATATGTCCCATCCAGGAGTGGGGGTTGAGGGAAAGTTGGAGGGTGTCAGCTTTTGCTTTGTCCTCAGCCAGCCTTTTGTTCCCTCATCAACACAGCACTTCAATAGTCAAAACATGGATTGATGATCCTGTATTAGTACCTTAAAACTTCAGGAACTGCACATTACCTTCAGAATAATTACAGCACCCACCTAAATGTAACCCAAGGCTTATCATTTGTTTAACAGAACTTCTGGAGTGACTTAGCATACCAGATAAAAGGCCTGTTAAGAAGACTTCACTTATAATTTAAATCTTGGGAAGTTTGATGAAACCTTAGAAAGTTTTAAAGCACAGGCCTAAATAGGATTAGAGATATTAAAGATCTGATAAAAGCAAAACGTAGAAACTGGTTTTTTTGCGCAAAGAGAAAACTATTTACATTTTCTTTTCAAGAGCAGTTCAACAATTGGAGAAAACTTTGTCTTTTTGAACAGGGAGAAATCAGACTTTCAATCTTCTACCAAAGTACTTTAAAATCTATTCATTTCAATCTTAGTCCCTCTTGACCACATCTAAAATTCCATTCCAACGTTTTCCCTCCATAAACCATCTACAACTTTCCTTTGCTTTCAGATTTTTTCCAAAGCCATTTCTTATTTCTTACATGTCTCCTACTTTTCCACATACAGTTGTTTCCCATATTTCCAGTCTTACAGTTAGCAGATTTTTTTACTCTTAGAAACCTTAGGTTCCAGTGAAGACTGAGGAATAACCAATTGTGAACTGTCACACCAGAATTCTTTAGATGGCAAGTTTATGAATCAGTTAAGCACAAAACATGTTTACCAACAGATTTAAATATCCTTGGCTTCTCTGCAATAAGAAGCCAAAAGCACAAACCATGTACAGTTATCAATGACTTAGCACTTTATCTTATTTGGAAAAGACCCAGATGCCCAACGAATTTAATTCCATTTATCATCCAAGCAAAGCTTTAAAGTTTCAGGTTACCAAAGACTTTGAAAGTTATCTCAATAATTAGCCATGAAAACATGGCTAATTAATGAGACAGACAATTAACCATCATTTTTGTCATCTTTTTGCTGACAAATTGACACAGAGATAATAATACAAGGTTATTTCACCACCAGTAAACTTTGATAGAATGAAAGTTTCACAATTACTGCTGATATCTTAAAAGACATGTTTATCTTAATTAAACCAACAAACTTAACTTAGTTTAAATAATGAATGGTCTTCCACCTGGATCCTCCCCATGGTCAATTTTCACCTGAGACATGTGGGGAAATCTGGAGTGGGTGGTTAGGTCCAGGGGGTGCTCTTCTTGCTCCTTGACAGTGAAGAGAAAAGGAGCCATGGTGCCTGAGACACAGAGGATGGTCTAAAAGCCAGTTATTCAGGCCACACCCAAGGTGGTGCAGAAATGGGAGTAGGGTGAGGCAGAAGAGATAAAAGTTCTCATTTCAGAAGCTCACCAGCTCCAACAGAGGAGCAGACACCATGTTTTCCTGACAACAAGAGGGGACGGATTAGGCAGACTGTGTCTGTCAGAGAAGACAGGGAATTTCCCGGAAACAAAGGGAGTTTGAGCAGCTGCTTGGGAATATTCCTTAAAGTCCCCATCCTGAAGGATGCCTGCAATCATGACCTGAGCAGAAAGCAGATGCTTAACCAACTAAGCCACCCAGGTGCCCCCCCCCCCACATTAAACATAGGATGAGAGCTATTATTTTACATCCTGTTTCTGTCTAGATCAAGTTTTCTGAGGGCTCTCGGAGCTGTTAAATCAGTTATCTCCCCCACATGCCACTTACTTAGAAGAAGCAGGAGCACTGTCTTCCTACAGCTCAGCTTTAGGCCCCAGGTCAGAGGAGGACTGCGGTCCCCACGATTCCTGACTAGCTCATCTTTGTCCAGAGCTCATCCCTGTTGTTGCCCCTGATGACCCCAGTCAGGGCCTCCCTGATAGGCTTTGCTTCCTTACAGCCTTTGGGCTCCTTTATTTGGTTTACAAATAACCTACTTTGGTCCTTCTGATTAGCATACAATTGGACCCCAGGGGCAATGTTTGGGCTATCTGAAGCCAAGAATCAATATATGGCAATTGGTCAGGGTGTCAGGGAGTCCCCGATCATAATTTCATAAATGACCTGGGCGGTAGGTAGGTCTTAGGACCCCTCGGAGAGCCAGTCAAGCCCAAAGGTGGCTCATTCCAGTTCACATAGTGTGCCTGATTTTCCAGAGATGTCTTGATCCCATAGTCCCCTGAGAATCCCTTCTTAAAAATTTTTGAGCATACAGTCTAAGACTGTAGGTTTTCCTGTCCTGATCCCATGGTGATGGTTCCTGTGTGCAGTGGCGTGGAGACAGACAAAGGGTGGTGCCCCTCCAAAGGAGAGACCAGTCTGTTGCCTGCCTGTCTGCCCTCCTAGAGACTTGGCTGCCTCTTGACCACTATGAGTCCATATAATCCCCCAGACTGTCACCTCCAAAGGGGCTCACCTTAGACCTTATGAGGTCACCATGAAAACAGGTTAGGTCCTGCTTGGACTCCGTAGGCTTCTGGGGACCCTAAGGGTGCCTGCCTGTAGAGCCACAAAATCAGTCCCTCTGACAAGCCAGGGCAAACTGCACATTCATTCACACATTCACTCCAGAAGTTATTACAGTTCCTCCCCTCTGGGGGGCTCTGACCTGTGGGATTCCTTTCCTTTTGGAAATTCCTTCCTGTCCCCCCTTCAGGGGGTTCCTGACCTGAGGGACAGTCCCCCACCCCCAAAGGCCCTACCTGTGAGACCTCTAAGAGGTCTCTGGAAGGTGATCAGTCTACCCTTCCACCCAGACTGACTGGGTCCTGGGGCCTCAGGCCATACCAGAATCCAAAGTCCAGACCAGGTCTTCACCTGCCAAGTGTCCTTTGAGTCCAGAGGGAAAAGCTGGGCAGGCCTGGTCTGAGGCCTCCTGGTGGGAGACTGATGAAAATTAGGCAGGATGCCTTCTCCATTATGATTCCTCATTCCATCACCACCCCACCATTGCCCCAAATCAGTGGCAACAATGGACCAGCACGGTCAGGTTTCCTGGTTAGGGAACCAAATATTACAGAACCAAATATTACAGATCCTGGTGGGAAGAACCAAAGAGCACTGGGAGACCTTGGAGGATATGAGGTTTATTTAACACTGGCAGGGTCAGAGGAGCATGATCTCTAAAGTCTGAGCCCCAAACACAAGCAGGGGGTTAATTTATAGCCATCTACTTCCACATACTTGGTACTTCTGGCACTTGGGTGGGCAGGAAACGGAGTAGGGAAAAAAACCTGGAAGGGCTTTGAGACAGGGACTGGAATTCCCTTGCTGGTTTGGTCAGTCATCTTAGAGTACAGTGTTTCCCTTTTCAATAGGAGATAGTCACTATTTTTACAGATGAGGGAACTGAGGCACAGATGGTCAAAGTGGAAAGGGCAGGGGTATTTCAAAAAAAGGCTTCTGATTAGTTCTAACCGAAACACTTGATGAGTTTTGGGGGGAATAAAAAGAAAACCACTCCCTCAAAAAACAAAATATAACTGAACATGGTATCCCTAAAATTCTTAATGCTCTTATGTAAGTACAGTGATGATACCCCTCCATCACCTATCCTATGTAGATATGCCTGGGAACCTGGTGTTCTTACACAAATAAGATATTCAGTGAATTCTAGCTGAAGGGGGAAGACGTACAGAGGGAGGAAGTTTTTTTTCTAAATTACTACAGTCCCTGCAAAGCCCCTCCCACAGACATGGCTTCTGATGACAAAGAAACAAAAATGGTGTCTTCTCACATTTTTAAACATTGCTATGGTTCAGTCACTCCTTATCTGTAAGCAGTTTCATCCAGTGTTTATTGATCTACTCACCTCCCCACCCTGTGACCGGTACACCTGCCTGTCCCCAGGGTCCAGGCAGTCAGAACAGCAGACACACAGACAATTCAAGCAGGACAAGTTGACCTCAGGCAATCATTACACCAACTCTTGGAAGTTATTCTCTGCCCTCTGCTTCTGCTTCCCCCAATAAGAGAATCTTTAACTTGCTGGTAAGCTCAGAATGTATGCAATGTGATCTAAGCATGTGAACTGAATCAAGACACTTGGATATACCAGGCTACTCCTTGCTGTTAACATGCTATATGACTTTAAGTCTCTTCCCTCCTAGAAAAGCAGAGACCACTGGACTAGCTGGGGACAGCAAACACATGCCACCATTCTCCAGTCCCGGTCCCAAGGCAGGCGTCACTCCTCAGTCATTTTCAGATGATCCAAAATTAAATGTCAAATTTCACCACAGAAAGCATTCTTGACAGACCAGAACTGGCACACCGGCTTAAGCCTCTTTGCCACCTCCCAAGTTTATTAATACTTAACATCTTTTCCACTAATTAAGTTGCGCCATACTGTGTTGAAATCAAGGGCAACTGGTCAATGGTTTTTGTTTTTGTTTTTTTAATCACTACTTAATTTGCTCATCTTCTCTCTGGCAGCTTTCTCATTCTCCCTCCCTCCTTGAAAACTATCAACTATTTGTAGTCTGAGAACCTACAAATGTTGTTTGTGGGTAAGAAATTTTGGATTATGTTTCTTCATTCATTCAAATTCACTTGACAAGGTTGTTTTCCATTTTTGTTGTTTTGATTTGTTTTGGAGTAGCGGCCACATCTAGGCCCAGCCAGATGCACTCTTGACGAGTGCTCCTCTGTTTGGGCGGGGATTTCCTATTTTAGTTCAATTGTCCTCTCCAGCAAAGGACATTCTCCCTAACAGAAAGCACTAAAATACCTAGATATAGTGGGTTATTTCCTATGGTTATTCTTCAATTGCAACTTTCCCAGGGAAATGTCCCTCAGTTCGTTCCTAAAACTCCCTGGTTAATAGCTGTAGTAGATGGCATTTGGGTTTGGTCAACTCCAACAAGGTAACACAAAACCTCTGATCTCCTAAAGGCAGAAATTTTAGAAAAGGGAAAACAACTCTGGACTGTTAAAAGCGGGGGGTGCTAATGTTTAATTTGGCTTTTCCATTTTGTCTGTATCAAGGTACATTACCTGCAAATTCCTTGTCCACTTCATTCACTAAAAGGAGTGCTCATATTCTGAAATCAGGTCCAAATAATGGTGAGAAATAAAGAAATGAGTCCAAGGGGCCCAATTACTTTTTCTAGCATCTGGAGGGACATCAGAGGCCAAAAGGTCCAAATGGCTCTACGCCTATCACATGCAAGGTACAATGCTAAACCACAAATGGAACTCAAGGGAAGAATGTATCAGGGAATAGTTTCTGACTCAAGGCCAAAAACATATGCACAGTCAGAGCTGCCCATAGAGAGAGGAGACTCCTCAAGGAGCAAGGAGTTTCCTGGCTTAGAGTGGTAATCAAGCAAGGCTGTGGTAGAAAAAGGCAAAGGCATATATATGCTTGTCTTACTTAGCTCTGTAACTTCAGTACCTGGCCCACAGGTGCTCAATAAATACTTCTGAAAGAGGAGAGGACGGGGACATAAAGAAACAAGTTAACAAACCTGGTTCTTGAGGGAATTCTTACTCAGAGAGTGGCTTAAATTGAAAAACTCACCCAAGGTTTTTAAACAGGGATCAATAGGAGTTCTGAATGAGGAAGCTCTCCCTACTGAAATTCATGAGCTTTGCTGTTTAGTCAGTTCATGGAACTGGGAGGTAGAAGCATGTCTTCTCATACCGTATCTTTCTAGATCCTGAGGAAGTCGCTACTCAGTATGCCACACCCTAGTCTGAAGAACCATCTCTGAGCAAGTGACGGAGCCATAAGCAGTGATAACACTATTGATCAGAATCCCTAAGTCTAGTCTTTTTTGCTACCAATGTCCTTCTCTCAAGAATTCCATTTCATCACCTATGATAAAGCAAACCCCATTCTATCATATGCAGCCAGTCAATTAACCAGTCTGTACTCAACACCTGCTATGAGCCAAGCTATCTGGCACTAACGATGCAACGGTGAGTAGTAAACATAGACTAGCAATAAAAAGAACTACAAGATCCTTGAAGCATGGGTGTGTGTGTGTGTGTGTGTGTGTGTGCGCACGTGTGTGCGTGCATGTGTTGAGGACATGGGGAAGTTGGCCCATGAAGACTTCCAGGAAGAACTGCTCTGGACCGATGTCTGAAAGATGAACAGAAGAAATTCGCCAGGCAGAGTAGCTGCTCACTGTTTACAAAAACTGAAAGACTAAGGCATGCAGCCCAACCTTTCCATTTCAGTTTATTTAAGGTTTTTTTTTTTTTTTTTTTTTACATGCCTACTGCTGAATAGACTGCAGATGCTTTGAGGGCAGGTGCCTTAGCTTGTACACCTGCTAATCCTTAACCTCAATTATTTCAATAGAGGATACGAGGATACCGGGAGATTTCAGGTCTCTCCACTGAACCAAGGAATTAAACCAGAAACCTGAGTTGACTGCATTTTCAGCAGTGTCACCTTTGACTTGGAAGTAATTGGAATGTTAATAATATTTGAAATCCAATCTCCAAATACTGTTCACGGGTTTCACATTTAAAAGAGTTTTGATAATGCAGACTCCTCCTCCCCATTTTGAGAGATTAATGCATGGAATCATAAATAACTGTTGCTGTAAGCAGGAGTCAAGAAGAGTGAATGTTAACCCATGCAGCAAAGGTGTAAACAATATCTGCTCTTGTTGAGAAGGAATTGAAAAACTGACATTTATTGAGTACCCACTATAATTTAGATACAGGTCTATGCTTACTGCATTTTGTCTTTGTAAAAACCACGTGAAATGGATATGTCAACTTCAATTGATCGGTAAAATGACATAATGTAGGTCCTGGGTCACAATGGCTGCATAATAGTAACAATAACATTTCCACCAGTCTTCTCCAAATTGCAAAACAATAAAAACATATATTGAGCCTCTACCACGTGCCAGGCTTTATGCCTGGTGTTTTATAGAAGTGCTGCACTGACTTCATCCTGCACACCACTATTCCCCTTTATGAATGAGTGCACTGGTCTCTAAGAGATGCCACAGTTTGCCTGGAGCCACACAGCTGCTGAGTGGAGGAGGCAAGATTCTTCAGAGCCTGACTCCAAAGGCCCACTTTCTGGACAAATGTTACACCATGTCCCTGTGTACCCAGACACACAAATCTAGAGGACTCAGGAGGCTTGGATCATACAGGAAGTTATCCAGAGGGAAACCCTGTTTTCAGCCTACCAGAACTCCACCCTATAGACCATGCTGAACACCAAGAATGGAAGAGTCACCCTTCTGCTCAGGCAAGGAGGAAAGGAATGAATTTTATTCTCCTAGCATACACCTCGGCCAAGAAAGTTTCTAAGAGGAGACTCAAACATTTTGACCAAGACCAAGAGTGAACCTTGAACAATGGATGGGGGAGAGGTCTTAATCCTCTTCTCCTGTGACCATAGGCTCCCCCAACCCCTACTCTTCTCTGTAGCTTGCTGCCCTTGCTCTGCACTCTGGGATGTAAACACATAAATGTACTCACCAACGTGGATGTCTGGTGTATTTGCCAGGGTCAAGGACCATTGCTTATTTGTCTCTATGACACCCAGTGTCCAGCTCCGTGGTTCACCGAGAATGCTCTCTCAGAATAAGTTAGCTGTTTCACTTCTTTTCTAGTCAGCTGAATGCCACAACAGAATGCCACAGGCTGGGTAGCTTAAACAACAGACTATTTTTTTCACAGTTCTAGAGAAAAGAAGTCCAAGATCAAGGTGCCAGCAGTTGGTTTCTGGTGAAAACGATCTTCCTGGTTTGCAGACGCCACCTTTCACCATGTCTTCATATGATCTTTCTTCTGTGTGCGGCATGGGGAGGGTGTGTGGAAAGAGAACTCTCTGGTAGCTAGCTCTTCCTCTTGTTATGAGGACATCAGTCCTATTGGATTAGGGTCCACCTATATGACTTCACTTAAGCTTAATTACATTCTTAAAGGCCCATCTCCAAATATAGTCACACTGGGGTTTAGGGCTTCAACATATGAATGCAGGTGGAACACAGTTCAGTCCATAACATGATTTTCACCATCATCTTACTCGTCCTTGTATTTCTAGTGTCAGTATGGCCCCAAAACACAAAGTAGAAGCTCCAGTGAGTATTCACTAAATTGAATCCCATTCCTTGGCACCCATAAGCTGGCAGTCAATGTGACCAGCTGTGTGCTATCCAGAAGCAAAAAACAGCCACAGAGCTGTAAAAACATAAGTTTCCTAAGTCTGGAACAAGGTAATTAATCATCCATTCATTTAAGCTAAAGATATTTATGGAAGATGCAAAAAATGAAAATGAGATCTGTCAAAAGAGAGAGAAAAAAATGAATGTGCATGAATGAATCAATCAATTAATCAATCAAGGTGTGCTTCGTATGGGATTCAAAGGCAGCTTCTGCTGGGATTTCTGCCTGGCCTTGTACCTTACAAGCTGAAAGACTTAGTTGCTAGTTTTGCTTCTTGATTGGCTCATCAGATATACCATTTGGGGATTATAAATCATGAAAACTGGCTCTTCCTGTAGGAATCACAAAGGCTTTTCATGTAGATGAGGGTGTTTGCAAAATAATCAGGACAATAGACATTAATTATAATTAAACATTGATTGTAATGACAATTTATGTACATACATTATAACACAAATATCATTTTTCACATGTAACTTATAATTCATCCAGTTATTGAAGGCAGAATGATAAATTCCTACTCCTGGAATTAACTGGAGTCATTGACTCTTTTATTAGTTTAAAAAATTATTATCTTGTGAGAAGGAACTGTGTGATCTGGAAAAGGGTTATTTCATAACATGTTCTTTGGGATCGGATTAAATGGATTCAAATTCCCACACCGCCACCCATAGCCCTGGAGAACATCTTTGCCATGCCTCAGCTTCTCATCTGAAAACCAGAGGCAGAATAATGCCAGTGGTTAGATGTAACAGCATATGTGAAAGGGGCCTTAGTTCTTCTTGCACTTGAGAGCTGTATTATGCTTCATCATGTACAAAACCTCCACCCTCTCTTCCCAAGGAGCACTCACAGTACTCCTACAGTCTTAAAAGAAAATAAAAATCACCAGAAATTCTTTTCACTCTGACTTTGGCAGTCTATGGTGACAATTAAATGTGAATTTATATTGTGAACCAAACATGCCCCAAAACATGGGATCATGGCTCCAAACATCATAGTTCACTTGCAGTGACCGGTACCTGATTCTGGCTTCACCTAGAAGAACAAGGCACATGATATTAAGGTCACTGACCATTGTTAAGTAAAATCCCAGCAGTGGCGCTGGGAGGGAAATGGGACTGAGAGAGATTAGGCAAATGAACCCAAGTCACACAGGTGTAACTTGGCCCAGCCAAGGTTTGAACCTACATCGTTGTGAAGGCAAAGCCTGAGTGCTTACTTATTATGCTATAACATTTGCCTATGGAGTAAACATCACCATTCCCTCAGGACCTTTGCTTTTCCAAGAAAAACCTTTAAAGATCCCTCAGGACCTTTGCTTTTCCAAGAAAAACCTTTAAAGATCCTCTAAACAATCTCAGGACAGAACGACAGGCTACTACATCACTAGGAATGCATGTAGCAAGAAGCTGAAGACTAGGTAATTCAGCCAGTCTGCAGGTTTGCTGTCTCCCAAGATGTCAAACAGCCTATCTGGGCTGAAATTTTCAATGGCAGGCCTCTCAGTTTTGAATCACATCGACCCAGCGCTGGGTGCACCTGCTCTGCAAATGTAATAGCCAAGAGCTGGAGCAAAATAAGATAAATTAGCTCCTCATCCAGATGTTTTGATGTTCATTAATGTGACAACATCTTATTAAGACTGTGTTATGTACTAGGTATCTGGTAGGGGACTGGCTCATTTTTCTTATTTTCCAGATGTGTTTTACAGTAGGAATGGAGACATGGTCTCCATCCTCAGAAATGAACTGAGCGGGAAAAAAATGACAGATTATAAAACAAACGTCTCTGTCTAATTTGCATTGAATTAGCAGGATTTATTATTAATAACAACATAATGGGTTAGCGTACATTCATGGAGAACTAATAGCATGTCAAGCAATATAACAAATGTTTTATGTATATTATTGTCACATTTAATCCCTGCACCTATTGTCATTTGAGACATAAGGATTTGGAGACTGGGAGAGGCTGTCAAATGAAAGTAGTCAAGTTAGATTCAAACTGTGACTGACTCCAGAGCCCTAACTCAGTTATCACATTAGTGACTTTTCTGCCCTTGATACTCAGAGTACAGTTCATAGACCAGCAGCAATTGACTTCTGGAGGCTTGTTACAAACACAGGATGTCAGCCTCCCTCCCCAAATCTAATGAAAGCAAACCCACACTTCACCAGGATCCTCCAGAGACTGTGTGCTAACTTTTCCAGGTGCAGTTCATGGACCTCTTGGCTCCTATCACACTTGCACTTAGAGAAAACAAGGCACTTACCTGGGCTCCCCTCCACATTAACAGAATAAGATTCTCTGAGGGTGTGGACCACGAATCTGTATTTTTACCAGTTCTTCAGACTGTCCTGATGGCACACTGACATCTGATAACCAATGCTGTGTTATGTTGCTTCATTTCAAGGTCTAGATATGGGGTTCTATGCTTCTTTCTGGAAATGGAAGACATATCCCAAGATGGGAAAACTGCAAAAGAGGAAACGGGTCCAACTGAGAGATCTTAGGAAGACATTCACTGATTGCTGATTTGTAATCCTGGGGAAGCTTTAACCATCTTATCAAAGCCAACTCATCAAGTCCATCTAATTCAGCAAACATTTGCTGAGTCCATGTGCTCAGCATTCGCAGCAGGGATCAAAAGGGTGGGTTTTCAACTACTAGGCAAACACAATCCAAAGCACAGGAGCTTTGTGACATAAGAGATGCACACAATCCAATTCAGCACTCCCTAACTGGAAACCCCAATGCCCTCCTTCATCCAGCTGGCTCCATCTGGCACCAAAGCCACCCTTCTGATCAGGGAAATGGGTTGGCCATGACCTCATCCACTCTTGTAAGTGTTACCTGAAGTCAAACTTCTCTAAGCCCTCAGCATCCATTTGTACACCAACCATGTTGCCTTAATGTGTTCATTTGGTTTTAGCTTTGCTTTTCCTGTTTAGCTCTCAAATACTCTATTAAGATTAAAGCCTCTGCTCTGTCAGGGCACACACCCCATGCTGATATTCAGCAACCTCCCTGTTAGCTCCCTGAAGTGGGCTACCGTCTGGATTTTGAGCATTTATTCATTTCACAAACAGGTGCCCAGGACTGAGATATCATAGAGACACCAGACTGAGTCTATATTCCACACCTGGAAATCAGACTGAGTCTAACAGTGAAGGATATTAACCATTAATGAGAGACATTAAACAGAGATCAATGCAATGGAGGTGAGGTTCAAAGTCCTGTGAAAGTGACTAGAAGCCAAACTCAATCAGGGATGTGACATTCAGTGGAAATCTGAATCCAGAAATGGGACGAATTAGCTGGACCCCCTTCAGCCCTTTATGGATCAGGAAGACTTGCACTTGAAAGTCCACTGCTCTGCAATGTTCATGGCCAATCTGCATATAACATTTACTAGTGTGAACAAAGGACGTTTTGTGCTTTGTTATGAATTGAACTTGTGTCCCCCACAAAATTCATATGTTGAAACCATCATCTCCCATGTGGCTGTATTTGGAGATGGGTCCTCTGAAGAAATAAGTAAGGTTAAATCAGGTTATGCAGGTGGGGTCCTAATCCAATAGATTGGTGCCCTTTTAAAAAACACCTGAATGCTCCCTCTCACTCTTTGCTATATAAGGACATAGCAAGAAAGGTGTTGTCTGCAAGACAAGAAGAAGGTTCTCCCCAGAAATCAAGCCCTATTGAAAACCTGATCTTAGGGGTGCCTGAAGTGGCTCAGTCAGCTAAGCCACTGCCTGTGGCTCAGGTCATGATGCCAGGTTCCTGGGATCGAGTCCCCCATCTGGCTCCTTGCTCAGCAGAGAGATTTCTTCTCCCTCTGCCTGCCACTTCTCCTGTTTATGCTGTCTCGCTCTCTCTCTCTCTCCTCCAGAACCATGAGAAAATAAACATCTGCTGTTTAAGTCACCCAGTCCATGATGTCTTGTTATGACAGCCAAAGCAGACTAATACATGCTATATTATGATATGAATATGCTAAAGGCACTCCTTAATTCATTTATCATTACTTATCATTACACAACAAAAATTGGATCTAGTGGCTTGAGGATTTATCTTCTTTCTCTTTTTTTCTGATCAGCAACAATATCCTTGTGATATCTGTATCAGTGGACTAAATTAAAATAAGACCAGTAAGTTCATTTTATAGCTTCAGTGAACAACATGAACTTCCTACCATAAATATATTTTATAATTTTAAGTAGGCAAAGTTTCCAAGCAATTTACACATTTAAATGGTGAAACTGATACTTTAGGGTTTGCTTTATCTCATGAACTCATTAAAATTCCAGAGAAAATATTATGTTTAATATAAGAAAATGAGTATTGTTCAAAGGTTTTGCCCCACATTCTTTCTTAATCTTGAGAGTTCCAGATTTGGGAACTGGATTGTGATTTCACAGTACTGGAGAATATTCAGGTTACATGTGACATTCCACTACTTGGTCTCAGGAAATTGGTTTGTGCTGTTTTGGGGGTTTTTTGTTTTTATTTTAAGTGTGTCGATATTATTATTGCATTCTGTCCATCCACCCAAAAAATTCTGGTCATATCCAAAAGCTAGAGTCCTGCAGCTCAACAGTATTCCTGATGAGACAGCACCCTCTGAACCTATCAGCACTTCCCATGTTTCAAGAAGCTGAGCTCGGACGAAATGAGCTCTGCCTAAGGCCAGTGGACTCAGATATTCCTCAGGAGAGGGAGGAAGAAACAAAAGCGTCCAATGATAATGCCCCATTTTAGATCATTCTGGACTTCATTTTCCTTCAGGATTTGAGGCTCAGAAATGACAGCAGAGTCATGGGTATCACTGACTTCCTCCACATGTAAACACATGGGATTATCTATCAAAATGAATCTGTCAATTCATACAGTTTAGAAGGTCGCCCATTCCAGCATCCAATTCCACATCCTCTTTACAGGGACTGCATTTGCCCACACTCTTACTTTGTTCTATTTCTGTCCTCCCTTCTTCTCAGCAGACATGCAGGACATAATGAGAGGGTACAAGTCTGGATGCATATGTTTGTGCACATTAGGAAGAGTCATTTTAACTCTTTAGTCATATCTCCTAATGATGTCATCAAGGATTAGAAAATCTGAAGACTTTACCCATGTACAGAACTTTATAATTTGCTAAAACTTTTCACATGTATTATTCCATCAATTAAAAGGCAGAGTTTCTCAACCTCAGCACAGCTGACATTTGGGTCTGGGTACTTCTTTGTGGTAGAAGACTGTCTTGTGAATTGTAGGATGTTTAGCAGCATCCTTGGCCTCTAATCACTATCTAACAGTAGCCCCAGACTGTTGTGGCAAGCATAAGGGTCTCCATACATTTTGAGGGGCAAAATTACTCCTGGTAAGAATGGCTGCTGTAAGGTATTTCCTCATTTCTTCTCAATGTCCCTTACTCCATCCTCCATATCTGCCTCACTGGCAAACTCCTACTCATCCTTTCATGGTTGGATACATTGCCTCCTCCTGAAAGTCTCCCCTGGCCTCCCAGAGGGAAGGACCCTTCTCTGGCTCTCTAATCCTCTCACTCACCTGAATTATGCAACTGTCATTCTTTGTGACAGTTGCCTGACATTACCTGTTCCCCCATAGATTATGAGTCCCTAGGAACACGGGTCACTGATGGTTCATGTCTTACACCTCCAAAATGCACAGCAGGGTGAATTTTATCTGGTAGATATCAAAAGACTCTTTGGGAACAAAGAAAGCAGGTCAGGCAATATTAGCCCACTTTGCTCAACAGGAGTCTGAGGTCAAGGTAGTTAATTGACTTCCTTATGCAAGGTCAGAAAGCTTGTCAATAGTTCGGCTTCTTTTATTTCCTGAATGTCTCTTGATTTCAAATATCTGCCTCCATCCTCATGGAAATCAACCGAGTCAAAGTCAGCAGGTCTCACCTGGGCTTCTTATAGCTCGGGTCATGTCCCCTCCAATATCTACCATCTGTTCTTCACATGCTAGGCTGGTGGCCTTCTAAATGCTAACTTCCCAGGTCAAAGCTCAAACCTTTGAGTCCACCTCTGCACCCATCTCCGTCTCCCCCTACCATACCCTCTGTTCCAAATGTGAGGCAACTCCCTCCCATGGCAGAGTCCTGGTTTCCCCTCTGTTCCAAATATGAGGTAACTCCTCCCACAGCAGAGTCCTGGCACAAACTTTTCCCTTTTCTGGAATGTTTTACCCCTTCTTTTTACCCAATAAACTTTTCTACTCCTGATGCTCTCAGTTCTAAGACTTGTCCTTCTTCAGCACTCTACAGCATGAACTAGATCAAATCTTCCTGCTATAGGCTCTCCTGCCCCAAATACCCTTCTTTCATAGCACTTATTATTTATGACTATTTACGTTGAATGTCTGTCTTTGTCACTCCTCTCCTAAAATATAAGCTCTATGATAATGGGTCTATGTTTATTCTGTTTACTGTTGTTACACCATTACATTGCACAGCAACCTGGCACACAGTAGGCACTCAATGCACATTTACAGAAGAAGGAAGGAGGAAGAAAGAAAGAGAAGAAAGAAGGTAGCAAAAGCAAAAGCAAGAAAGGGGAAGGGAAGCTGTTCAGAAGGAGGGAATGAGGCGGACAGGAATATGCAAAACCATGACTGGTAGGCAATACATAATACACAGAATTATCATGGATAGCTTATGCAGCGTGGCATTAATGCTTAAGGAAAATTCCCCTTTCCTCTCCATTTTGACAAGAATGTCAGACCATTTTAAACCATCCACTCATCTAATCTATCATGTAAGCAATTGTTCGGAATCTGCTACACAAAAAGAGAATCAGAAATCGATAGAGCTTGTGACCTTTAAAGAAAGTGACATTTTGCAGAATACATTGGTGACACATGGAGTACATGACACTTTTCAGGTAGGGTGCTGCACCTCTAAATATACATTTCAGATTTTCTCTCTGTATAACTGCCTTCTACCTAAGCTGTGGTTGGATTTTCTCCATGTGGGAACACTGAGGTCATCAGCCTGCCTTCCTCCTGCAGAAAGAGTCTTTGAAAATGGTACAGTCCTACGTTTGTATCTTTAGGGTAAATAAAAAATTTTTTTTAAAAAAAAGAAAAAGAAAATGGTACAGTCCTTTGGCAAGTTGGTTTTGGTGGGGTAGAGGGTGGGAGCCATGGGTAAAGGGAACCTGAACTGGTAAAGGGTGGAAGCTAAAGGAGAAGAACAGAGGCAGCAAGAGGGCGCCCTCTCTTTCTCCCCTCCCCTCCTCTCCTCTTGTCTTCTCTCTCTCCTTTATGTTTTCTCTGATCAAAGGTGCAGAAAAGTGAGAACTCTGGCTTCTCTCAAAGCTGTAAGACAAGTCTGGTTCTCAGAAAATGGGTGCTTTAGGGCAGATCTGATATTCTGCACCCGAGTCCCCCTGTACTTCTACACTACCTTCTACTCAGGGAGGCCCAACCTCCATCCCCCAAATGCTCCACATTTTATAAATCCCTACCACTTGTGTTGGTTGATTTCATGTGTCCACTTGGCTGGTCCTTTGGCACTCAGTTTTAGGTCAAATACCAGTCTAGATGTTACTGTGAAGAAGTTTTTAAATGTAATAACATTGAAATCAGTAGACTCTAAGTAAAACAGTACCTTCCATAATTTAAGTGGGTCTCATCCAGTCAGCTAAAGGCCTGAAGAAAAAAGGCAGATTTCACATTGATAAAGGAATTCTGCCTTATAGACTGCCTTTGGACTCAAGCTTTGATATCAACTCTTTTCTGGGCTGTCCTGGCCTGACAATTTGGGACTGAGCCCCCAAAATCACGTGAGCTCCCAAAATCACATCAGCCAATTCCTTAAAATAAAGCTCTCCCAATCTCAGCATCTCCCTCTTTATCTCTCAGAGCACACACACACATGTGCATGTGCCCATGAATCCTATTGGTTCTGTTTCTCTGGAGAACCCTAACTAATACACCACTCTTCCTCCTTCTAATCACAATGCACAACTCTGGCTCTGGCCCCCTGGGTTTGCTGGGACAATTTGATTAACTATTCCTGGCTGCAACATTATTAGATATGAACAAAGTAAGAGATCACCCCTCCGGGAAAACACTCATTGTAGCTAGGGCCCGCCACTGTGTCCATGCACTGATTTTCATCTCATATCCTCCCAGATGAGCAAGGAGAGTAAGCATTCATATATCCCTTTTTAAAAATGAGGAAAGTAAGGCCTTGGGAGGTCAAATGGGATACCGAAATTCACATGTCTACTGTCAGTCAGAACTCAAACCTGTATTTGTTTGTCCTCAGTTCTGGCCTCGTTCTGGAGCCATACTGGTCTGCCTAGAAGCAAGCTCTTGATATTACACAGTCTAAAGGTGGGACCCTGAGACACAGTGCCAGGCATGGGGGAGAAGCTGAAAAATGTGGCAAGGGAACTTGGATTTGGATTAAGTCAGACCTGCCTTCCAACTGTGCTGCTAACTCCCTGTGGAATCTTGCACATTTCATCCCTCTTGGCCTTAGTTTCCCCAACTATAAAATGAGAAGGTTGGACTAACTAGGTAGTTAATTTCTAGGAAATGTATCTCTCTTTGTGCAGCTTCCAAAATGTCATGATTGGAAAGAAATGGCTGAGCAACAGGAATAAACTAACCCAAGGAAGGAACAAAGGTTTCTGGTGTGTATGTGTGCGTGTGTGTGTGTGTGCGTGTGTGTGTTTATCACTTCTTCCCACCGCCAGGGTCTGTTTTGAGTTTTTCCATCCTTGACATCCGTGTCTGACACATCCCTCCAGCTCATAATGAGCTTTCATTCAAGTCACTGATCAATAGCACAAACCAGCAGGTCTGTCTCTCCTGCTTGTTTTCTCTATCTTCAATCTGCCAAGACAGATTAGGCTATTTCCAAGGTCACTCAATATTCAGGGAGAGAATGGAAAGATATCTGTTGGGCTGTTCATAGAACAAGGCTGTCAACAGACAAGATGAGAGCTCAACTGTGTGTTCCATGACAGATTCGATTTACATCAAGGTCAAAGAGGGTATGTTTTCTTGCTGAACTCTCACCTATCAGAGTTGCTGGCTAGTCCATCAGCTACTAACTCAGGGTTCCCCTTAATGGAACACTGACTTATAAACACAGAGCCAGCCTCACCAGTCAAGAGGTGCTGTGTAATCTTGTGATCCGAAGTGTCCCTTGCTATGCAGTCTGCTTTATCATGAGACATTCATCACCAGACGTTAATGCAGGACACAACACAGAGCCCGTTTCCTTACCAGTCCCAGCATTTTTGTTGCAATAGCTAAGTCTAATCTCTTGACAGGTACTTATACTCATCCATTCACCTCTACTCAGTGCTTGTAGAGAAAGCCTCTGTTCAGCCTCCACCTTTGAATGCATGCACAGAAGTTTCCTGGTTCAGGAAAACAACATAAGTATGGTGTTACTGGGCACCTGGCTGGCTCAGTCAGTTAAGCGCCTCCCTTTGATTCAGGTCATGATCCCAAGGTCCTGGGATAGAGCCCTGCATAGGGCTCCCTGCTCTGCCTGAAATCTGCTTTTCCCTCTCCCTCTTCCCCTCCCCCTGCTTGTGCTCTCTCTCTCTCAAGTAAATTAAATCTTAAAAACAAAAAAGTAAGGGGCTACCATATTCCCCCAATTTATTTGTGAGAAAACTAGGAAAATAAAACACAGAAGATCTCAAGTTAAAAAGGTTTTCAATTTTAAACCTATAAGCATTTGTTCAAAAACTATAAAGATGAAACCCAGTTTGCAAAACACAGACTTGGAGAGGCTGACTGGACTTTCTTTCTGGGTTGAATTGTGTCTCCACAAAAAGTCATATGTTGAGGTTCTAATCCCCAGAACCTTAAAATGTAACTCCATTTGAAGTTTAAAGTATACCTTTCAAGAGGTAATCAAAGTAAAATGAGGTCATTAGGGTAAGCTCCAATCTGATTGGTGATCTTAAATGAAGACAAAATTTGGACACAGTTGCATATGGAAGGAAGATGGTGTGAAGACACAAGAGACAGAGGCTTGAAACATACACAGTTCTCAAGGCTCTCAGAAGGAATAACCCTGCTGACACCTCTATCTCATATTTCTAGCTTCCAGAACTGTAAGAAAATTAGTTTCCATTGTTTAGGCCACCCAACCTGTGGTACTTTGTTACCTCAGCCCTAGCAAACTCATGAAACTCTCTCTGAACACACTGTAACATTTGCTGAACACCTGAAGGCACAGATTTGGATGTAGGGACCCTTCTCTGAAGAGGTTTACAATGCCAATAAAAATCGTCAGTTTTTTAAAGTATATGCTTTCTAGAGGGAAAAAGTGTAAATATAATATGAATATGAGAGAGAGAGAGAGAGAGAGAAAGTCACTGTCTCCTAATCCTTTGTTTCTATGATACCTGGCTCTGAACCACAGTACTCTTCAGGAACAGTCTTTGGTGTTTTTAAGGGATTCATTAAACTATTCTACAAATATTTATTTGATGTTCTGTATATTCTATTAGGAACTGGGGTTACAGGCATGAACAAAATCCCTACTGTCATTGAGTTTACATTCTAGGAAGGGAGATAGTTGAAAAAGAAGTGAATATATAAGGAGTATATTAGGTAGTGATCCAAACTATGGAGAAAAATAAATCAGGAAAACAGATGAATTGTTGAGAGCTGTCATCTTTTTTTTTAAGATTTTATTTATTTATTTGACAGACAGAGATTACAAGTAGGCAGAGGCAGGCAGAGAGAGGAGGAAGCAGGCTCCCTGCTGGGGCTCAATCCCAGGACCCTGGGATCATGACCTGAGCCGAAGGCAGAGGCTTTAACCCACTGAGCCACCCAGGTGCCCAAGAGCTGTCACCTTAAACAGAGTAGCTAGGTCATGCTGATTACTGACCCACTGTCTCTCTGCTCTATTCTAGTCCTTCCAGGATCAGCTGTATAAAGCAGGGGGCTGGAAGCTTGCAAACTACTTCTCCAAGACCCCCTTGCAACTGGCACTAGCTCGGTTCTGCCAGTGCTCCCTCTGCCGAGGGGAGGCATTGATGCGAGACTGGAAGGTGGAAGGAAGGAAGAAGCAATGTTCTTTCTGCTTCTAGTGGTGCTTTAAGCAACTGTAGCTGCCAAGGCAGAGTTGGGGGGTTGGAGGGCTTTTGAGTCCCTGATCAGACAGAGTGATACCAAGAGCAGTAGCATCGCAGCAGTTAATGGCTCTGGCTCTGGCTCTGGCAGTAGCAACACCAGAACTTGGTCTCTTCTAGCTCCCAAGCACCAATGGAAGTGAAGACTCTGGTCTTGCTGCAAGGAAATGGCGGTAGTACAGCCAGCAGCATCCAGCTCTGGGGCCAAGCAGGAAGAGGCTCTGGGTTACATCATTTCCGCTTTTCTCCTCTAGCCCCTCTGCTGTCATGAATCTCTGTGTACGTTCACTGATCCCTTCTACATCTCCAGGCTTTTGATTTGCAACTAATCTCCTCTACTACATTTCCTGTTTGAAATACCTACTTGTTCCTGTGTTTCTAACTAGACAATGACCAGGACAATAGGTCTCACTGAGAAGGTGACCTTTGAGTTAGGGATGTGAAGAAAATAGAATGAGACTTCGGACTCTCTGGGAGAGAAACACTCCAGGCAGAGGGAAGAGTGAGTGCCAAGGTCCCAGGTGGGAGCATATCTGGTATTTTCAGGGAATAGCAAGCAAGTCAGGGGAGATGAAGCAGAGTAATGAAGGGAGAGAAGAGCAGAAAATTAGATTAGAAAGAGGTCATGAGGTCATGAGGCTACTGAGATGATGCTATTACCCTAAAAAAAAAAAAAAAAAGCAAGATTCCCCTATTGAATATGTGGAAAGGGAGAGAATAACAAAGCTGGGAATCATTGTAATTCTGAGTGGATACTGGAGCCCACTGTATGTCTGTTCCAACAACATAAAAACAGAGAAACCATGGGAACTGTGATTTAAAACAGACTCCTTGTAGACTATATATAGCCCATAGGCCAAATCCAACCCACCACCAAATCCAGTTTTTGTAAATAAAGTTTTACTGGCACATAGCCACACCCATTCACTTCCATATTGCATATGGTGGTATTTGCAAAACAATGGTATAGCTAAATACTCAAAAGGGAGACTTCATGGACCACAAAGCCTAAAATATTTACACTTTCCTTTATAGAAGAAGTTTGCCAGCCTTGACATGGAGAGTTAGTCATCTCAGTGATAAAGGAGAAGTGATTTCAGAATAGGAAAATAACCATATATGGTTAGTAAAAAAATTTGACCTACATAATGTAGAGTTGGTATAAAGTAAGCAAAAAAATCAGAAAATAGAAACCTCCAAGTATGACATCATAAAACTGTCCACCTAGGGTTCCTGGGTGGTTCAGATGGTTAAGTGTCTGCCTTTGGCCCAGGTCATGATCCCAGGGTCCTGAGATTGAGCCCCACATTGGGCTCCCTGATCAGTGGGAAGCCTGCTTCTCCCTCTCCCTCTCCCGATGCTTGCATTCTCTCTGTCTGTCATATAAATAAATAAAATCTTAAAAAAAATTTTTTTTCACCTACTTCTTAAAAAAGTAGATCCAGACCTATAAATACAAAGAATAAACTGATAGTTGCCAGAGGAGAGCGGGGTGGAGGGATGGGCAAAATGGCTGAAAGGGGGTAAGAGATACAAAATTCAAGTTATTGAATGAGTAAGTCACACTCACAAAAGACACAACATGGGGAGTATAATCAGTGGTATTGTAATTGCATTGTAGGGTAACAGATGGTAGTTTCACTTTTGATGAGCATAGCAAAACATGCAGAGTTGTCAAATAACTATGTTATACACCTGAAACTAATGTAACATAGTGTGTCAACTACACTAATATAAAAAAAAAAAACAAACACAATTTTTTTTCACCTAAAAGCAGTCTGGATACTGTCAGAAAACTATCAACAATTAGTAAGCGGTGACTGAGGTAATGAAGTTAGGCATGAAAATCGGTCATTGGTATGATCTCTTGAGCAAGATGACACCTGCGTAATCAGGTCAAAATAAAACAAAAGCCAATAGATATCGAATAGAGTGTTGGAAATTCAGCAATGCTGAAAGAAACCTTCACATGGTTGGAAATCCCATCCTAATCCTCAATCCTAGGACAGGGAAAGAGAGAAATGCATCTGTAGTTCTCGCTCTATGCCTCCATCCCACATCTTCCCAAAATGAGCACCCTCCATCCACTTCGTCTTTCCTTCCTTTTGCCCAGGTCATACCCCACCCTGTACACTGAGGTGGAATGGCAAAATCTGTCTTTGAATATGTAAATTTAGCTCCTAATTTTCTTGAAATGTACAGAACCAGAAACTAACATTTGCATTTCAGTCTCCAGATTCCCACAGACCTTGATGAGCCAAGAGGCAGTTAACACAAGCATTCCTGGGTAAACTCAGTTTCTATTGGCAAATAAATCTTTTTATATTAAGGTGAAACAATAATAATCATTTTAAACAATCATGTGGAGTGTGATTACAAAATAGCTCATTTGGAAAGAACATTATCAGCTTATGAGATCCTTGGAGATTCTAAGATGGAAGGTGCTAGGATAAAACCAACTGTTATGGGGCTTTGTTATTTCCGCAGCACATGGAGGCAAACTGCACATTTTAATACTGTAATGAGAAAACAATGCAAATTCTGATTAAGTAAAAAGTGAGAGCACTTGTTGCAGCCAAACCCAATGTCTCTCATATCCTTGCTGGCATTGAGGAGGAATCATGAGAGATGTTTGTAAATTCCCCAGGCTCCTCAGGTACCATTCAGTTCTGTGCACTCACATTCTGAGCACGCTCCCTTTGATGGCTGGGTAATAGCAAAGGTTTGCTAGTGAATGCAAACAATTACATTTTGCAGTACTCCATTCACTTGCTATTTACCCAAGGTTTCCGGAAAGCAGAATTCCATCTGGCCCAGTCTAAGTCATGCTGAGCTCATTTCAATGGCGAGTTTTCTAGAACACTATATCTTCCCTGAATTGGGCTCATTGGTAAAATGTCAAGACCGAGCGACTCAACCTTCAGAAGAGTCAGGAGCATTGAGTACTATTGCCAACGTATGGTTGTATTCCTTCTGAGTACATAGCAACTCCTAGAATAATAAAGGAAGAACAAGCATTCGTTCATTCAACAAATAGTAAATAAACCCCTTCCTCGTACTAGATGCTGTTCTATGTGCCAGAGATACAATTATGAGGTAACAGTTGGGATTCTTCCCACATGGAATTTCATATCCAAGAGAAACGGGAAAGATAGGTCATCATCAGATCAATGGTTTTATGAAAAGATGTACCAAAAACTGTTTCCTTCTGAATATGGCAACCATCCCATGAACCTTATTTACACGAGAACAAATATTATTTATCCTTCTTTCATAATAAAATTATAGGTAATTCTGAGAAAGCCATTATCTAAATCATGAATTTTTGACATGTGAACCAAAGCAACTTAACTCTTCATTGCACTAAGAAAGGTAATATCTACTTTCTGAACTATCCATGAACATTTTTTCAGCCCATATGGTTTTTTTCCTGCTGCCATGCACATCTTGCTTCTGCACAAAACAGAAATTGTGGATGCTTGGAGAATATATCCCCTTCCTCATCAGCCTTTCCCATCTTTATGCTCGTACTTTCTTGTCCTGCATTAGCCCACTAAAACCTGGCTTCTGCCCCAGTCTTGCCAGTTGACTACTGCCAAATTTATTAATAACTTCCTTGCTGCTTAAATGCTAAATGCAACAGACCGATGTCATTCCTCAGTTTCCTGATCTTTTCAGCTGCATTCCGTAGAGGTAGGCACTCTGCCCTAGCCTTGCTTTCTATGGTACTACATTTGTGTAGTCCTCCTCTCACCTTCTTGGTATCCTTTGCTCACTAATTCCCCTTCATTTTTTTTTAAAGATTTTATTTAGTTATTTGACACAGAGAGAGAGATCACAAGCAGGCAGGCAGAGAAAGAGGGGGAAATAGGCTCCCTATTGAGGAGAGAGCACAATGCAGGGCTCAATCCCAGGACCCTGAGATCATGACCTGAGCTGAAGGCAGAGTCTTCAACCTCTGAGCCACCCAGGTGCCCCTAATTCCCCTTTAAGTATTGATATTCCCTCAAGGAAGTCTCTACAACCTTTCCTCCTGGCTTCATACTTTGTCTCCTAGTTCCATTACCATCTATGTACTAACGGCTTGAAACTTCATGTGTCCAGCCCATGTCTTTCCTCTGAGCAAAAACAAAACAAAACAAAACAAAAACAAAAACAAAAACAAAAAACCCTCAATTGTTATTTAACATTTCCTTATATACCACAAATACCTCAAAATTACTTATCTAAAACTGAACTTGTCATCCAATTCCCTAACTCATTTTTCTCCAAAATCCTCTATCTCCATGAATAGCACCACCAGTTGTTACAAACTAGAAACTTCAAATTCAATATTCCTACTTCCTTATCCACTACATCCCAATCAATGTCAAGAGTTATTGATTCTGCTTCCTAAATATATTTAGGATCTATCCAAAGTTTGTGTCATATCCACTAATATCCCACTGGCTAAAGCCAGTCACACAGCCAAGCCCAGAATCAAGGAGCAGGACCAACTAGAAATCTCAGGTCTTGACCTGAATCTTTTTCTACAGGGAAAAAGGCGTGGATATATAAGTGATTGAAAAACCGAGGCTAAGGATGCAATCTACTCCCCCACACTGACCTGACATCCACTTGAACACAGTCCTAGTAGTCCATACACAGCACAGCTTGGAAATACTCTAGCAGTCCCTCTCCCTTTATTCTCTTTGGTCTTTTAACCAGTTTGGCTTCCTGTATGGTCTCATCTTCACAAAGAGCTTCACACAACATGGTTCGTGATGACTATTTCATGACAAAGACTAAAAAAAAAAACAGTCAGGGTTTTGATCTTTTCTAAGGTACATGGCTATCTTTAGGCAAAAAGGAATTTGTTTTAAAAGCAAACAAGTAACAGGAAGGTTGTGTACCATTTTGGTGTTATCTGTGCCCTTGTGCCAAGTGTGTTCCTTGGACCAGCAGCATGGTCATCACCAATAGGCTTCTTAGAAATGCAGAATCTCAGGCTCTGCCCCAAATCTACTGCATGAAAACCTCTCCTTTAATAAGATTCACCAGGTAATTTGTCTGTGCATTAAAGTTTGAGAGATACTAAACCATGCTGTGATTCCTTGAAACTCAGGGGGAGATCAAGAGGTTATTTTGGAAATGATGATGACCAAAATTGGATATAACTGGTTTTCATTCTTTACAGGCACAGAAACGGACAGCAAGCAGCAATATAGCTATTGCTATTAGATTATTAGACCCAAAGCTTTAGTTTTCATAATCTCCCATGAGAAAGGGGATGATGTGTTCTTTGGTGAACAGTCTATTTCTTTTGAAATCCCAAAGCTTCAAACAAATTACAAGAAAGGTCAGACTGAAAATTATTAAAGTTATAATTTTATTGGGTGACTCCTCTCAGACAGAAAAAGCTGTTTTCTTCACTGCATCACTTTTATTGAATTTCTGGGTTATTTAAAAAGAAAAAAAAAAAAAGGTATGCCCAGAGTGAATGAGCATACAGTCTGATGAGTGAGGAAAAAGGATAAAAGAGTCTCATTAACTGAAATTCTAGTTTATGATGAACGACAAAAATAACTCATGAACCATGTAAAAAAGACAAGCACCCAAGAAACTTTCTATTTTAGGAATTATATAGACAGGAAATGTGAAAAAGAAAGTACATTTTCAAATATAATCTACTCATCCAGAGAGTAGGGAAAACGTGCTACATATAATTTGAACAAAATATATATTATAGATTTTTATATAACATATAAAAATATATTATATATATTTATAAACTTGTATAGTTTGATAATAAAAGGCAAAATAACTCTATGAAGTACTCCATGTATTTATAATTTATAATATATAAAAACTTATTTTATATATATTATATATAATACATATTTACTATTATATATACATATATAATTTACATATATATTATACACATTTGTGTATGTATTATTGTATTATTTACATGTATATATGTAAAAGTTTGCTGTACCCTCCCTAATTCATTCCTGTCTCCATTCCTATCCCCAGGCAACCACTGCTCTGCTTTCTGTCATTATAGATCAGCTTGCTTGGATTTTTAGAATTTTATATAAATGAAATCGTACATTATATATTCTTTTCTTGCTCTGGCCTCTTTCATTCAGTGAATGATTTTGAGATTCATCTATGTTGTTGTGAGCATCTATAGTTGATTCCTTTTATTGCTGAGCAGCTTTCCATTGTATATGAGTATACCGTCATCCATTAGTGCATACCTGGGTTATTTCCAACCAGGGTATTAGAAAGTTGCCATAGAGGGATGCCTGCGTGGCTCAGTCGGTTCAGTCACTGCCTTCACTGCCAGGTCATGGTCCCGGGGTCCTGGGATTGAGTCCCACACAGGGCTCCTTGCTCAGCGGGGAGCCTGCTTCTCTCTCTGCCTCTGCCTACCACTCTGCCTGCTTCTGCTCTCTCTCTCTCTCTCTCTCTCTGACAAGTAAATAAATAAATCAAATCTTTAAAAAAATAAAAAAAGAAAGAAAGTTGCCATAGAAATGTGGGCTTCAGTCTATGTATGGACATACGTGTTGGTCTTTCTTGGGCAAGTACCTAAGAGTGGAATGGCTGCGTCACATAGTAAGCATATATTTTACTCTTTAAAAGAGCACTGTAAAACATCTCTTGATGTGGCTGCACTGTTTCGTATTCCCACCAGCAAAGTAGTAGAATTCCAATTCCTCACATATGCATATTTCATCTTAGACATTTTAATGGGTGTGTAGTGTTACCATTCCATGATTTTAATGTGCATTTCCCTAACAATTATCCTGACCATCTTTTCACATTGTTATTGTCCATCACTATAGTCTATTATTTTTTAATTTTTTATTTTTTTATAAACATATATTTTTATCCCCAGGGTACAGGTCTGTGAATCACCAGGTTTACACACTTCACAGCACTCACCAAAGCACATACCCTCCCCAATGTCCATAATCCCACCCCCTTCTCCCAAACCCCCTCCCCCCAACAACCCTCAGTTTGTTTTGTGAGATTAAGAGTCACTTATGGTTTGTCTCCCTCCCAATCCCATCTTGTTTCATTGATTCTTCTCCTACCCACTTAAGCCCCCATGTTGCATCACCACTTCCTCATATCAGGGAGATTATATGATAGTTGTCTTTCTCTGCTTGACTTATTTCGCTAAGCATGATACGCTCTAGTTCCATCCATGTTGTTGCAAATGGCAAGATTTCATTTCTTTTGATGGCTGCATAGTATTCCATTGTGTATATATACCACATCTTCTTGATCCATTCATCTGTTGATGGACATCTAGGTTCTTTCCATAGTTTGGCTATTGTGCACATTGCTGCTATAAACATTCGGGTGCACATGCCCCTATAGTCTATTTTTTAAATATCTATTCTAATATTTAGCTTGGGCTCATGGAGTTATTTTGCTTTTTATTATCAACTTATATAAGTTTATTACATATTCTGGATACAAGTCATTTGTCTATTACATGGTATAAAGCAGGTTTTAAGGTTCTTCTGACTCTCAAATTTTAATATGCCATGGTTTGGAAGTATTCCTGAATATTCAGATACTTATAATTACAGAATCAAATAGTGCAATAAGTATTTTACTTTTCACTTAACTGTTTGCATTTTCTACAGATGTAATCCACTCAGCATGAATAAATTTCAAAGGACTCCAAAGCCTTCTGTTTATTTATTTTGCTTTCTAGGACGACAGCAGTTTAAAATGTAGATTGTGACTTTATTAAGAGCAACTATTTTGTCCACTGTCCAGCAGCTATAGGAGAAATGAGGCCTATTTTGGGGGGGAAAAAAAACAAGAAGAAGAAGAAGAAGAAGAGGGAAAAGAATAATAAAGAAAAGAATCTGTTGTTCCTTAGGGGTCCAAACAAGCATGTGCCCTAAAAGTCCAAAAGAGCTTCCTCAATACCCTAATAAGCCTTAGCAAAAGGAGTCATGAAAGCTACTTATAAGACATCACAGACATAACACCAGAAGATAAAGCTAAATCTCACTTAGAGAACAAATGAATAGGTTTGGTTACTGGTCATTGAGGCCAAGAGAACAAGCAACACCAGACAGTGAAGCAATTTCAGCATCTCTGGTATGTGCAGCCCCAATATTTTTTGCAGCCCCTCAGGGCACACAGCCTCTGATGCCTTCTTAAGTACTACCAGGTATGTATCCAGTACTGCTCTCAAGCTTGTAACTAAGAAGGGACCAAAACAGGATTCCTGCCTTCAAGTTGTTTACATTCCTGAAAGGGCAGATAACTTAAAAAAGAAGAGGGAGGAGAGGAGAGGAAAGAAAAGAAAAGGAGAAGAGAAAAAGAAAAGAGGAAGGAAAAGAAAAGGAAAAAAGAGAAAAAGAAAGAGAAAGAGACAAAAAGAAAGGAAAGAAAAGAGAAGAAAGCCTAGGATGAGGCTCCAAGAGCAGCTCAGATTATTAGCATGTCGCACCACAGAAAACAACACCCAGCACAACCAAGCAGTACAAATCAAAGGATTGGTGATGAGCCATGGTTTTTCTGACATCTCAGAGCAGATGTCCTTCTTAAACAGGGAACTCAAAATGGTAAATTTGGAGCAAGACCCAAAGGTAGAACCAAACAACACAGCTACAGCAACATTGACGGTATCAGGGGCAGAAAGCCTTATACTTGAGAAAATGAAATGAAACTACAGAGAGCCATAACCCCCAAGACTATTTTCCTATAATTAGCCTGTTTCTAGACATAAATGGCCAGCAGCAAGTGAAAGCTTGGCAAACTGCTGGAAGAACATAAAAGAAGAATGACCCCAAAAAGCCTAGAGTCAGAGATGATACTATGTCTTTCTTTTTATCCCTTGGCTAGAACACTGTGTGGGTCCCAAGTAAGGAGGTTATGTTACAGTGTTATAATTAATTAGACACATGTCCAAGTTAACCGTTCAGTTAAACTCTGTGCAGACTGTTCGCTTCTTCTCATACTGGTTCCTTTATGTTTTTCCCATAAAAGAGACATTAAAAAAAAAAAAAAAGAAAAGGAAATCCTGCTGTTTGTGACATGGATGAACTTAAAAGACATTATGCTAAGTGAAATAAGCCAGTCAAAGAAAGACAAATATTTTATGAGCTCTCTTAGATGTGGAATCTGAACAAAGTTAAACTCAGATAACCAGAGAGTAGAATAGTGGTTGCAAGGGGGTTGGGAGTACAGGAAATGGGGAGACCTTGATTTAAGGGTATAAACTTACAGTTGTAAGACAAGTCCTAGGAATCTAATGTACAGCATGATGATTAATGTATACCTGGTATTTGCTAAGAAAGTAGATGTTAAGTTTTCTCACCACACACTAAGGAAGTAACTATATGAGGTGGTAATCATTTCATAATGGACACATATATGAAATCATCACATTATACACCCTAAAAATGCAATCCCATTATATAACTTAAAAATAAAATAAATAAATAAATTATTCAAAATTAATAAGATTTTAAAGTTATATCCAAGAGGTAGCAAACAAGATTATGTAGCAAGAAGTAACTCTGAACCCCACTTCAGAACTGCCCAAGTGAAGGTCCCACTGCCTCTAGGACAAAGATGCTAAGGTTGGTCCACTGATGGGTGCAGAACACCAGGACTCTCACACCTACAACTATCCCCAAAACCATATACTCCACCATGATGCTCTCCAGAAAAAAAAGGACTCCACACCCCATCTGTTCCCTCCTCCTGTCACTTGACTCAAACCTACCCTGTGTTTGCATTTTATTGGCTGCACCTAAGTCATGTGCCTGTATCCACAGCGAAGGATTGTGAAAAAATGAGTATTCAGCTCTTACATGGTATAGAAAGGAGTCATATGGAAAAAGACTTTTCAGAAGATTCTGTGTGGCCACAAAACAATAAATGTCCACAACACACATGGGCAGTTCTATCCAACCAGTCCCCCAGTTAGCCATGCTGGGCACAGGAATAATGAGAAGGAAACTGGAACTATCTTTGACACAGGTATGACAATGCATCCAGTTTAACTAAATTTCATACTCATTCCAACCCAGTCAAATAGTCCTCACTGATACTCATTTCCTTTTTTTTCATCCCTTATCAGAGGTTCAAGTCAAGCTTCAGCCTCTGTCACTGCCATAGAATGATAGATAAAACTGGGTTTCTGAATTATTGTTGCTGGAGAACAAACCTACGCTCATTTTAAAGAGCTTTTGTCTGCCCCACATACAATAATGATTAGCTAACAATCGCTATTGTATTTTGGCAAGTACATTGAAACTTGTAAAAAAAAAAATACTTTTTTGTGAGCAAAGCTAAGTGTCTGAACAATGATAAAAACATCGGAGACCACAAAGAGTGGAAAAGTTCCAAAGAATAACAAAGGCTATTTTTCAGATAACAGCAAGCTGAAAAGAAGGTCATGTTGGCAAGATAAAGAGACTCTCCTAAAAGAGAGGTTCAAGCAACCTATTAAAATGGACCTATACTATTAATATCACAGAGATGTCATTAAAATCTCCTGTTTAATTTTATGAAACAAAGATTAATGACTATAAACCAGAACAGAAGGGTCAAATTATTCAGGTAAATGGATTTCTGTATTATCAGATAAATTCTGATATTATAATAAAATCAGTCCAAAAATGCTCAAGTTGGTGTCTGTCTACCTTTACCAAAAATGTAACACTTTTCAAAGTAGGGTACCTGGGTGGCTCAGTAGGTCAGGCGTGCAACTCTTGATTTCATCTCAAGTCATGATCACAGGATCTTGGGATCAAGCTCCACATCCAGCTCTGCGTTCAGTGGGGAGTCAGCTTCAGATTCTCTCCCTCTCCCTCTGCCCCTCCCCTTGCTCTCCCTCTCTCTAAAATAAATAAATAAATCTTTAAAAGTGTACACACACACACTGACACACAGCAGTGAAGTGCTTGTTTGTGGACTACTGTATTAATAAAAACAATGGGAAATTAACTCTATGGACAAAGTTAGTTATAATTTTTCTTTTCTTTTTTTAAAGATTTTATTTATTTATTTATTTATTTATTTGACAGAGAGAAAGAGCAGGAGAGCATAAGCAGAGGCAGAGAAGCAGGTTTCCCGCTGAGCAGGAAGCCAGACAAGAGGCTGGATCTCAGGAACTTGGGATCATGACCTGAGCTGAAAGCAGATGCTTAACCAACTGAGCCACCCAAGTGCCCCTACCTGTAAGTTTTCAAATAACATTTTCTAGTGTAAAAATTCTCAGAAATATTTTAAGAATACAAGCTTTTAATATCCGGACTGACTTATGATTCTAGATAGATATACTCTTTATAAATGCCAAGGCTATTTTAATGAGTTCTATCCATAAATATAATATTCTGTGTTAGATAAAACTTTGTTTTTAAAAATATCAATGAGTATAGAACAGAAATTGGGCACTTAATACATGAAATAGCAATCAAAATTTTATTTTATAATTAAATGTTTAAGGTCTCTAAGAGGGATAACATGTACAAATTCAAATAATGATTTCTCTTCAGTGAATTTAACATGTGAATAAAAATACTAAGATCAAAATAAATATCTTAAGCCTGACAGCTTTAAAAATATGCCTCAGAATTATTTTTAAAACTGTCAGAGAGCTTGGGAAATTTAAGTATTCAGTCTGCAGAGTTTCTTCAAGAGCCACTTCATTAAAAGATAATAACCTTTAAATAAATGCATGGCACTTAGCCTGGATAAACTCCTAACCAAAATCCAGCAAGTACTTTGCCTTCCAAGTCAGCACTGCCTTGCCTATAAGCAGCATTAGGACCCCATATACCTAAATCTATAGTTTTCAACCATTCTCTTGAAAGGAATGGAATTTCACATTTTCCAAGTTTTTAAAAGAACTTTTCAAGTAAACGTCATATATTGCACCACAGAAAGTCACACAGCCACTTCTTTCCCATTTCAAAGCTGATCTAGAGGCTCCCCTGGACCCATACAGGCTCTTTCATTATGCCCACAAATATTCTCTAACCTCCAGCTGCCATTCTCATCACCTGCAGAGACAGAGATGAATGAGAAAGGTGGAAGCACCCAGGGAGGCGATTTCCCTGATACAGGTGCTAATCATGTTGGTGACATTAAGCCTGGACAGAGAAGAATTACCCTCACAGCTAGATGGAGAGAATGCCCTTTATTTGCAAGTTCCTTGGATGGAGAGCTGGTCCTGACAAAGCAGTGAAGTTAGGAAAGTTGACCCGAACTTGGCACACTCTCTTCTCACTTCCAAGTGTCCTGGATTCTCACACTATTCCCTAAAGAGAGAACATCCCTATATGTCCCTCAGCTGCTCTGAGACTTGGGTTCCCCATCTATAATATGGGGATGACAATGTTATAATTTTTGCGTTTGTTAAAGGAGCTACCATAGGTAACTAAATCCCAGTATGTGCTACACTAGTTTAAGATAGTTTCCATTTATATCAGCACAGGTGATATCAACCACATAATACTGATCGTATCTTCCAGTTATTGTTTTAAGCTAAATGTAAAAAGCCTAGTTAAAATTACTATTAAGAACACCATCTTTGACTCTCATGAGCTTTGAAGCCATGCTTAAATGAACTAGAACAGCAGCTTTAAGTATTTTTTGAAATACCATCCATTTAGCTTTTACTATGCAGCAAGCACTGTGGGTAAGGATTAAAAGCACACACACACATACACACACATGCACAATTCAACTTTTGCCACGATCTGAGAAGTGAGGTACCTACCAGCATCCACGGTGGGGTAGGGCAAGCAGAGAAGGAGTAAGAGAACTTTAGAATGCTCCTCTAACACCATGGGGGCATTCATCTACTCCATCTCCATGAAGGACTTTTTTGGAAAGCAGAATTCCCCCAAATGTGATCATTATCTTTAATAAGAGGCACAGCGTGTGTTCACGTATGCCCATCCTAAAGATGGACATGTAGTTCTCTCTACATCCCACCAACCTATTTTCTCAGCTTCAGCAGGTAATTTCCTTTTCCTCAGACTAAGTTTTCTCAACTGGAAACCAAAGGCATGATGTCTACACATCTTTGAATCTCTAACATTGCAGTTACTTAAACCATTCCATGGCAAAAAAAAAAAAAAAAAAACAAAAAAAAAAAACAAAAAAACAAAAACAGAGGTGCACTGTAGCTGGTTCATGAGGAAAGAGCTTTTGCATAGTATGGTCATGGCTTGAACTGGGAAGTAGTCTAGCCCTAAGGAAGCTCTTAGGCCAGCCATTCTGTCAGGGAGTCTCTGCTTCAATCTGGGCTTCAACTGTGTTGTCCTCTTTTTTTCTTTCTATCTGGGATCTCCACCTTTAGTCTGTTTCTTTCTTTCTTTCTTTCTTTCTTTTTATGACCCTAATAATGTCAGTTTGCGCATTTTCTTCTTCATACCCTTTTGTACCCACCATTAGGTGGATCAGTCTCTTAGTTTTCCAGTTTCTGGAAGAACTATCTGATTGGTTCAAGCAAAACACCTGGGCAGGCCATGGCCATGGGTCACTGTCCAGCCTATGGACTGGCCACTTATGGTCAGGCCTTAGCCCTGATGCATTCAGCTTTGATTAGTGAGGGGAAAGCACCACCCCAATGGGACCAAACAGTCTCACCCCTCTGCAGGGTTTACGGGTGAGGCAGTTTCCTCTGGAAGGAGAAATGTTCATTGAGGACACCAGAGTGTCTAGTAAGGCTACAATAACATGTTCATGTCTCTATTAAGAGATATGCTTTTACCCAAGAATGGTGGCCATGTTTACTGCTGTGGCTTAAACAAACATGCACTACCCACAGACACCACACAAATGCACACACCCATGCACACACATACATGAAGAAGCACTAACTCTGTATCTGTACACTAACTCTGTATCTGTACACTTGCAAATGGGAAAACATTCCACTTCTCAATAATGCTTAAAAAAGATAAAAGCAGCCCCTGACATCCTGCTAGCCCATGATGTTTTGCTGCTGAACACAGACGATGTCACAGAACCTCAACATCAGACAGGACCATGCTATGAGTGTGATGGGTTAAGACAAAAACAAGACCATTCCACAATCCTGTCTGAATACAGACAGTCATGAACATTGTCCAAGACACCACAAAAATCACCCAATAGCTCTTGACTAATTACAGCATCAGCCTCCATTTCATCTTCCCTCTCCCTAGATAAAATGAATGAAGTTCTCTAAATCACAATTACAGCTGCATCCTGACAGCATCTGACCCAGAGCACCTGACCCCAGGCCAAACCTCATCCAAGTCTTCTAACACCCTCTAAGATGCCCCATAGTTCCCTGTGGGATCATTCTCCCTCACTGCAGTGAGTAATGGACCCAACCTATACAACCACAGGTGTGTTCTTAGAGGGTACTGACATGCTTTATAGTGTAGAAAGCAATTTTGCTTCCGTGTAGTTCATTCACTTAACCTCATACTTGCCCTATGAATAGAAGTTCTCACTAGTCAGGAAGTGAAACAACTAAGGTTTAGCAAGGATTACCTGGAGTCCACAATACATCATCAGCAAAGGGTGAATTTAAGTATGGAGCTGACTGATTCTAAACCCAGTGCTCCTTATTGCAGAAGGAAGTAATCTCAGCAGGACTATTTTCCTTGGAATAAATACAGAAGCCAAAGACAGTCATAAGTATAGCTGTGTGCTTCTGTCACCTTCTTCCTCTTTCTCTCTCTCTTTCATACAACCTTCTTCCTAACTTAAAAACCAAAGTGAACGACACTTGTCCTTTAACTTAAAAACTGTGATCAATGAGAATCTGAGGCTTGGCCAGAGACAAGGGCCAGCGCCATGATTTAGGAGACAATGCCAGTGGTACATGAAAATAAGCTGCCCCAGATGGCAGGTAGCCCCTGGGGATGTCTCCACCTCAACACCAGCCAGCCTGGGCCAGGCCGACCAACTACCATTCTTCTCCCCTCCTCATTCTTCTCTGCAAACTGGCAAAGATCCAGTTCCCATCACTATTCAAGCACATGGATAGCAACCAATTCCTCCTCTCAAACTTTTCATTTTAAATGGAGGTGAAAAGCCATCCTAATGTGTACTTACTATGAAGAGTTGCTCCTATAAATGGAGTACTGAATGACAGAGTTAATAAAACATTGAAAAAGAGGCATTTTCTCACCTGAGAACTTAATTGCTACAGCAAATTTAACAAGGATCTCTTGACATTCTACTTCATAAAAAGTGTTTTATTCTCAAATTGTACCTTTGATTTATAAACTGCAGGGTGAGGGCCCATCAATGGCCATGGGGAACATTTCTCTTCCGAAATACCAAGGTATAATTTACACACGTCAAGACTAAAACTAATTTATTTGGCTTACAATATAACTCAAAGTGCCTTTGACTTATGTCATTATAATTTTGAAAAATTAACTCTGAAAATAAATTAAGGCATTGGCCATCTTCACAAATACACATATCCCTTGGGATTTTTTTTATTGGCCAAGGGCTCAAGCAATCACTGTAAATGGGAGTTAGAGAAGATCCCTCTTACTCTTTTGCAATAACTTAAATCAAGAATATGAATACTAGTGTATTGTCCAAATATTAGAATATTGTCCAAATTCCTTATAAATATTTTAGGACTTATTTTTCTTAGCAAGGATAAATGAAGGTTTAAATTTTCCATCTTAAAAGAACTTAACCAAAGGATTTAATATGATAGAGTGTATGTATATACCTTGTTTTCAACAGAAAAGAATTTTTTGAAAATGATCCAATTTCATTAACAAATACTTATTAGGTGTTGATTCTTTCAATTAAATCTCAGCTGAAAATAGGTACACACTCAAAGAACCCTAGATGTTTTATTTACAAAGAGGCAAATACAAAGGCATGGGCATGTGGTAATTACAAGGGAGTAGTAAGTCATATGGCCCCTAGACCAGAGGGGCCAAAGTAGGGAATGGTTTTGAAACCCTGGAAAGAGAGAGTCCGATAGTGCAAGCTACCTTTAGAGGAACAAGGTCTTAGATGGGGCTGGGAGATGCATACCTGGTATGAAGAACACTCACAGAGAAAGCATATGAATCCTTATCTCACTTTTCCCTCTCCCTCCATTTTTGGAGATGGCTAGAACTGTCCATTGGCAAAAAACCAAATGAGATAAAGAGGACACCAGAGCCCACGGATATGATGCACAGAGGTCAGTCTCTGGGGGGAGAGAGCAGAAAAGAATGGGAAGGAGCACCTGGAAGAGGTCAAGCACACCTACCACTCTGCTAAGAGGACGCACAGCCAAATAGCAGCCCTCTCTGCCCTCAAGAACTGCATAGTCTGTGGGAGAAAGAATATAGGAGTATAAATTAAATAAACCATAAATGGAGCATTATCAAATTTTAGTTGAAGGAAAATCTTAAATTCTTATTTAAATGCATGGAAACCCTTTTCTACTTGGTACAAGCATGTTTATTTTCCTTAGGGTAGTGGTTCTTAAACTTTAGTGACATGTGAATCACCAGGAAGCCTTGATAAAATGTAGACTGCTAGGCCTAACAAGTTCTGGAGTGAGTCTTAAGAATTCGCATTTCTAATATGTTCCCAGATGATGCTAATGCTGCTGGTGTCCAGGCAGCAGTCTGAGAACCACAGCTTTCAGGAAACTACTGTTCCCCACACTCCAAAATTATGTCCCTAAGGCTCATACAGGGTTATCAACTTGACACCTATCCATGGTCCATGACCCAGACCAGTCAGCATCACCCATCACTTTGAACCCCATCCCACTAGAACTGCTCTGCAAAAGCATGAGTCTGTGTGAGGCAACATAGACCTCGGACCCCCCATCCACCCCTTTGTCGTCTGCTGGAAACCTGCCGGGCACTCCTGTGCTCATGACCCTGTTACTCAGGGGACACACCTTCCGGAAATGATTCAAAGCCTGTGCGAAGATTTAGCAACTAGGATATTCGTCACAATATTATTAACCACCTAAACAGACAGTTATAGGAATGTGGTCAAATAAAGTATGACATGTCCACATAATGCTATATCAGAAAGCCATTAAAAACTTGAATGTGAAAAGACATTCTTTGATACAGAATAATGTTCACAATACATTAGGCTAAGAAGAAGCAAGTCACAAAACAATTTGTAAGACATTATCCCTTTTTAAATATATATATGAAAGTTAATACACCATGTATTAACTGATTGTTTCCAGGTGGGTGGAATGCCATGCATATCTTAATTTTCTTTTTTGTTTGCCTGTCTGTTCTTTTTAAAACGAGCATGGATTGCTTTTGTAATAAAAACAAACAATAAAAGAAATTTCATTTTGAAACACATACGCAGTTCTCATACTGACTATATTTAATTTAAGGGCTCAAAAAATAAAAACCTATATTTTTTCTATTTTCTCATACTTCTGTGGCTCTACGAAGTCCAGGTGTGTTAGTTATAATCACGTTTTGCTGCATGTGATTTAAAACCCAAATTAGGAAAGTCTTAGAACCAAGAAGGCTTATTATATCCCATGAAATTTAGAATAAACTTGACAGCTTACAAATCCTAAGGGACTCTTGTCACTTTCCAGACCTCCCTTCCATTGTTGCTGGAATGTGGCCTTCTTGTTAAGGTCCAAGGTGGCTGCTCAAGTCCCAGTCATTTTAACCCTATTCTACCAGGAGGTAGAGAAAAGGCAAAAGAAGAAATATCCTCCCCCTTCAAGACACTTGTTTGCACTTTGCATATCATATATCGTATCCATTGGCTAGACCTTACCATGTGGCCACATCTAGCTGTAAGAAAGGCTAGCAAATGCCTTTGCCATGCATGGTTATATCTTCAAATAAATTTGGGAGTTCAGGGTGCCTGGGTGGCTCCGTGGGTTAAAGCCTCTGCCTTCAGCTCAAGTCATGATCTCAGGGTCCTGGGATCGAGTCCCACATCAGGCTCTCTGTTCAGTGGGGAGACTGCTTCCCCTTCTCTCTCTGCCTGCCTCTCTGCCTACTTGTGATCTCTGTCAAATAAATAAATTAAATCTTTTTAAAAAATTGGGGGAGTTCAATTATTACAGGAAAAATGAAAATGGATAGGGGAAACTAACTGGCAGTCCATGCTATGCTATGTCAAGTAAAAGGCATGAGCTCCTTTAAGTCTACATAGGAACTCCTCCAGATAAAGCATTCAAAATTAGAGATTGTTCTATAGTATCTCCTTGTAAACCTGGGCTTCAAAACTCCCTAACCTCATGCTGTTGAACTAATATACTTTGGTGACTTTATTTCAGAGGTAGTTAGTACATGAAGAGAATTTTCTAACCTTGGAAAGGTTTATAAAATCTCAACTTTTCCTTCATTGTCATGATTGAACAGACTCTTGCTTCTGAGAAGCTAGTCACCAGATGTGTAGAGGTTCATTACCCAGAGGATTTCCTAATCCACACTATCTGCATCTCATTTTAGACATAACCATCTGATATAGAGCTGATTTCCACAACAGATGGAGTCTACTCACTACTCCACTGCAGCCACACTGGTTTCCTCACTGACCAGGAATGTGCCAGACAGCTCCGTGCCTGTGACCTTGCCTGTTCTCTGTTTGAGATGCTCAGATGCTGCTTGGCTCAGTGACTCACTCCTCTGCCTCCTTCTGACCTCTGCCTAATCTATTTAAAATTGCAATTCCCCCCCCCCAGCATTTCTACCTCCCATTTTCTACTTTATTTTTGTCTTTTGCAATGATTTATGTCAAATACAATATGTTTTAAGCATTTAATTTCTTCCCTATCCCTACCCCCAACCATAGGGTAAACTCCATGGAGGCAGGATTCTTTCTCTGTTTCACCTAATCATTTTGTCCTCTGACCTACAGTAGAGCCTGGAATATAATAGGTGATCAATAAACATTGAATCAATGAATTAATGAACAAACAAACCAATCTTACATCCAAGTATCTCTGAAAGAATACTGACTCAGTTGAATGGGTGTTTTATGAAAGAATAAACCAAATAGTTCTAGGTTTGACTCATTAAATCCTGAGCTCAAGTGTGTGTTTTCTAAACCCTTGTCTCTCCTAGGCTCTGTGCTAGACAGTAACGAAACAGTGTACAGCAGAGCCAGAAAGGCTCTCGGTCATAAAGCTTCAAGCTGATCAAGTAACACAATATAAGCCATACAGTCCCACAAACAAATGTGAAACTAGGACTATGCCAATCACTCCAAAGGAGAAAGACCCCTTCCCAAATGATTGTTCATTTCACCCTGTATTTTCATACTCTCTTCCACTAGACCTTACTTTCCTGTTTGTTTACCTCTTTATTATATACCTTCCTCAGTAAAATAAAGGTCCCCTGATAATAGGGATCTATCTACATTTTCTCCATAATCTTGGTACCTGGAACAATGCCTAACAATTAGAAGGTGCACAGTGAGTACCGCTAGATGGATGAATAATACCATGAATGCGTGAGAGAAGGTAAGAAAGGCAAAGGGATAGCATGAGTGATGGGAGATGTGAAAACTAAGAACAAGTTCACTGGACAAATAAGGAAAGAAGGCGATTCTAACCAAAGGAAAATGACAGCCTGTGAAAAAGCTCTGTGGTCAGAAGGAGCATTGTCTGTACCAAACTACAGCTTTGGTTGGATATACACAAACTACCCAACTCATCATCTGTTTTTTGTAAAGCTTTAGTAGAATACAACCATTCTCATTCCATATTGTCTAGGACGGCTTTCACACCAAAGAGCTGAATAGGCAGAGATAAGTAAATTCAAGGGAGGCCCAAGGAACTGAAAAGCCCAAAATATTTACCATCTTTTATAGAAAAAGGTTACAGACCTCTATACAAAGTCTCAATGTTAGACAAAAATATGGTAGGCAGCGCTACTCAAAGTGTGGGCCTCAGACCAGCAGCATCTGCATCCCATGGAAAAGTATCAGAAATACACTCTTCAGGCCCCATCGCAGACCTAAGCATTCAGAATCTCTGGGGCATGCAGCCATCTGTGTTCTGAAAGCTCCCCAGATAATTCTGATGCACACTAACCACTGTGGTAGAAAATGAGAGGGAAAGAAGAGTGTAGTGAGAAATTAGGCTGGAGAAATCAGCAAAGGCTAGACCATGCAGTCCTAAGGACATATTATAGAGTTTAGTCTTTATCTTAAGGACAAAAGGAAGCCACTGACCAGTTTTAAGCAGGCAGGTAATATGAACAAATTTACAATTTGCTATCACTCAGGCTGCAGTGTAAAGAATAAGTTATAGGAGGCGCTAGAGTGCAAGTGACAAGACCAGTTGGGAAGTTGCAGTCCCCATCAGACAGATGATGGGGAGGGATGACTCTAGTCTGAACACAGCCAATGACTATGAAAAATATGAAATGAATGTAAGAATCCCACTGAAACATTCAACCACTACACTCTTGTTGCCCTTTTAGCTCTTATTAAACCTGAACTTCAGTTTCCTTATCAGTGAAATGGGGATAGTAACCCACAAATTTGCAATGAGGACTAAAGGATACATTTTACATGAAGCGCCCACACAGGTAATGCAAAGTGGGAATTCAACTAATAGGAGTTCTATTCTTGAGATCCCTTTCCTTGTTCTCTGGCTTCACCTTCATTCCTTTGTCCCGAATCATTCCACTTTAGCCAGTCTACAGCATGATGACTTGGAAGTAGGGAATATGTTCCTACTCCCTTTTTATCTCTAGCAAGATTGGGACCCCTTTTTATGGTGAACTTTAAAATGCTATCAAAAGAAATGGAAACTTATTCACCAGTACTGATACAGTCGTCAGGAGGGAATTCCTTTTTTTAAGAAAATAATTTGTCTTCACTTATACCCCACCCTACTCTAAACAGGATTTAAGATGGTTTCCAAAAATGTTCATGCCGCAGAAAAATAAATTGAAAGGAAGAAAAACTGAGACAAAAAGAAAATAAGGGAAAGAAAGGAATTCAAAGCCGTGAATAAAGTCAGTAAACTCCCTAGGACTATTCCACTATATGGCTGAGTTTTTCCAAAGTCAATATGTCCAGGAAGCCAGAGTGGGTTATAGGATTCACAGCATCCTGCTGAAGAAAAGCCTTTAACACAGAGGCCAGAGAAAGATGCCTCCCCTGGGTCTTCAGAGTGAAGACACAGAATAATGTAACAAACAACATCCTTGACAGCCCTAAGAACAGCCCTGAAGAACTACTTCCCAACTGCTATGCTTTGTAAGGCCAGGATTCAAGTTTCTGAAGGGGAGAATATGCTACCCCAAAATGTGCCACTTTGGTAGGTGGATTATTTTGAGCTGAAGGCAATCAAGACCCAGCAAACTCAAAAAAAATAAATAAATAAATAAATTATATATATATATATATATATATATATATATATATATATATATATATATATTAACCTTTCCCTTAATTGCCTAAAACAATTTAGTTACGAGTTCTGACCCAGAAAGAGAGCTATTACCAAGATAACTTTTCATCTGAAGGACTTACCTGCATGGCAGGGGAAACATCTGATTGCCAAACATTTGCCCTTCTTCTCTTCCTATAAATTGCCCTCCTCCCCTTTGAAGCCCCAGGCCCCTATCCTATTCCTTAGTTCTGGTGGCACAGAGGCCTACGTTGCCTGATTGCCTTTGGGTCTCATATTTTTATGGGACTCCTGTACATATGAAATGAAATTTGTTTTTTCCTGTTAATCTGTCTTATGTCAATTTAATTATTAGGCCAGCCAAACAACCTAGAAAGGGAGAAGGAAGATTTTCCTGCCCTGTTGTTAACATTACCTATCATTTAGGTGGTCCCCTTGAGAGCTGAGAAATTAATGTTGCTATTTCATGCTGTTATGTTAGGAGAACGTGAAGAACATGAAGCTGAAAAGTCAAGAAGGGGAGCCACCTTCCACCCCAGAAGTACCGAGGCTATTTTGTGAATTCCCTCAATTTCAGAGATGTGTCAGAAAAAGTGGGGGCTCAGAGAAATATGCCAGAGGCCCATGAAGCAGGGTTTGCACTTCGCATCCTTGGTCCCATCCAGAGTAAAATTTGAAAGCCACCATGACCTCAGTAAGATATAGATTTAGTGAGCCCACTTCAGAGTTATTTGGAGGTCCAGGAGACTGAATTCAAATGCAAACTCAGATACTCACTAGCTGTGGGACTTTGGGCAAATTACTTCACTTCTCTATGCCTCAGTTTCTCCATCTGCCCAGTGGGAATATTAATATTATCTTCTACATCAGGCCGCTCAGGTGATTAAGTTTCTTGATGAAAATATAGTCTTGTGATGTACAAGTTTGGTCTTAACCCTTGTTCTTGGCTCACAGTTCCCAAAACCGTTGGAATTTCCTGAACAATAAAAGCAATGGGAATATCTTTAATCAAAATATTTAGCCTCTTGTCCTCAGGACCTAAAATTGCTTCAGAGCCATGAGGGTGAAATGGGTGTCTTATTATTCATAACAAGCCCCTTTCCACTACAGTGGGGTGTCAATGAGGTGACTTTTGGAAAGCATGTAAGGATGGGGCTGCTTGCTAGGGAAACCAACCATGAATAGAAGGTTGGAATTTTCAGTCCTCCCCTGATTTCTGGAGGAGAGAGAGGTTAAAGGTTGAACCAGTTACCAATGGCCAGTGACTTAATCAATCATGCCTATGTAATGAAGCCTCCATAAAAACCCACAAGGAAGGAGTTCAGAGAATTTCTATGTCAGTGAATGAGAACACTTCCTTGTACCACCATGCTGGGCTCCAAACTCTGAAAGGACGGAAGCTTCTTTTTTCAGGACCTCACTCTATGTATCCCTTCATCAGGCTGCTGATTCATCTCCTTTAATATCCTTTGTAATATGTAATCTAGTGAGTAAACAGGTTTCTCAGAGTTCTGTGAGCTGCTCCACCAAATTAACTGAACCCCCACAAAAGGTCATGCAAGCCTCTGGTTTATAGCCCTATCAGTGAGAAGTACAGCTAACAATCTAGTCTTGTAACTGACATCTTAAGTAGGTGCAGTCTTGTGGGACTGAGCCCTTAACCTATGGAATCTTTTGCTATCCCCAGGTAGATAGTGTCCTGAAATGTAGGACACCCAGGTGGTGTGGGAAAATTACTTGTAGTGTGAGGAACTCCCCACCCACACCCCCCTACACACACACAAACACACTAGAGCAGAGTCCAGAACCCATAAGTCCTTTAGTAGAATGCCTGGCACAGAAAGTTTAGTAGCACAAGTGTGGATAGGAAAAATATTAACCCTGGAATCTAGTTCAACCTCCTACACATGAAGAAACTGCTGCTATAAAAATACTCTGTCCACATAAGGGTTATCCAAAAGAAGAGTATCCAGAAGTTAGAGAGACTTGCCCCAGATCACATTTCCACTAGCAGAACAGGCACTGAGCCCAGCCCTCCTACCTCCTTTTCCAGTGCCCAATCCACATGAAAGGGAGAAAAAGTTCCCATTTTCCATGGCTGTGCTCCATTTCGCTTTCATTGCCTCCCTGTACCCATTTCCTCAAACCCAACATATGGAATGGCAATGAGTTCTCCTCTCATGTGTGACCTCCAACTGCTAGCAGCTTCCAAGAGAAGGATTTTAGATCCCATTCAGGATAAGCAATATAGAGTTTTACAATCAATTACTACTGCCCACCACTGGAAAAAGTAGGGAGATATTTGCAGATGTCCTTCACTGCAGCAAATACCACACTACAAAACAATCTCTTGAAGACGGAAATGAGGTATTAATGTTCAGGACTCCCCATAGCACATCTCCCTATTGTGAACACATAGACCATTTGTCAATGTTTACTTAGTGACCAACTAATTATTTTTATAAAATCTTTAATAAGCATTAAAAAAATAGTGACTCATTACTTTGACCTTTTACAGAACATAAGGTAGGTGATACTACTTGAGGCTAAGAATTATGTGCATTAAATTATTTACTTTCTCAAGATCCTCTGAACACATAACAATGCCTAACTGCTTTTAGAAGGTCCATTGGCTGAACAATGGGCAGGAACATTGCTCTGATTTCTATTAGGAAGATGTCCACTTGTGAAGGCCCTTAAATCAATTCAGGACTCTTACACAACGACTGCCTTCAATACGCATTGCCTTTGAAAACTGCTTAATTTCAAATAATTCTGATGCTGCAAAGTTACTGGGTCCCTGCTTTACCCAGATGCCTGTACTGCTAGCTATAAACCACAGAAAAATGAACCAGAGTTGCAAAGGTATAAATGCCATTTAATCTTAAACTTAAGAAGGCAGATGTATACTAAGAGGAGAGCAAGGAAAGTGTTAATAGAACATGTGCCTGGAGGAGATATGAGCGGGACCACTGCTTGGAGAAGGCTCCTTTTGAGCAACGTAGATTCCTGTTATGGAGGGAAGGCTATTCCAGGTGGAGGAGCAGGATTTAGCACAGGTACAGAGGTGAAGAATAGCAAAGAATTTGCAGAAGGTAGCTGTCCAAAGTAAGTGGAGGAGAGGGCATGTGATGGGATAAACTGGAATGGAAGGTTAAAAAGGTTGTTAAGGGGCAGATAGTAGAAAACACTAAACACCAGGCAAGAAACACTGGAGTTTTCCAAAAAGATAATGGAGTGTGAAAATGTTTTTGAGCAGGAGAGCCTCAGCTTCAAGTTACTGTATAGAAACAACAGAGAGACAAACAGAGTGAGACACAGAGACAGAGAAAGAGAAGCATAGAGAACTAAGAGGTAGAACTGTACCTAAGAACATATATTGTAAAGAGAAACATTTCAATTTTTAAATAAATCAAAACTGCTTTTGAACCACAACTTTTCAAAATTCCTGGTGTCTTGGTAAAAACAAGCTGCATCCTTTGGCAATACATGTGTAAAGAATTTCTAACCAACCAAACTATATCATATCAAATTTGTACACAGTCATATGCAGGGTAAGAAGGGTGGGATCAGCATCTCAAGCTTACAGATGAGGAGGCCAAGGGAAAAAAGGTCCCATAGCAGGCTGGTAATTTTTAATACTAGAAACCACGCTTCTCTCCCTCTGACCCCCTGCTCAGTGACTTCCTCACCATATTGCAAAATTCATTTCACAATTATTTGTTGAGCACTTATATATACTGACATCACGACAGGAAGTCATCCCTAAAAGCCAGCACAATGCCTGGCATAGTGTAGGTGATCAACTGGTACTAGTTCTAGTTTTCCTCTCTGTTTATTGCCCTCAAAAAGCAAGTACCTCATGTGGCAATGAGAATATGCCTATAACTCCTCACTTCTGAGTATTTTTAATTCTTATCCAGGAACCCATATAACTTGCTTTTGATTTTACAAGTCCTACTCTTATTCAAGCCAGTCCCCATTATAACCTCTCTGAGCAACAGTTTATCCAGGAGTTGTTCATTCAATCATTCAGTGGACATTTACTAAGTTTCCATGGTGCGGGCATTGGGTTTTTTTTTTAATTTAAATTTAATTAGCCAACGTATAGGTCATTATTAGTTTCCGATGTAGAGTAATCCATCAGTTGCATACAACATCCAACGCTCATCTCATCACGTGCCCTCCTTAATACCCATCACACAATTACCCTCATTCTCCCTACCCACCTCCCCTCCAGCAAGCCTCAGTTTGTTTCCTATCATTAAGAGTCTCTTGTGGTTTGTCTCCCTCCTGATATCTTCCCATTCAGTTTTCCTTCCCTTCCCCTATGATCCTCTTCACTGTTTCTTACAGTTCGCATATGAAACCACATGAAAATTATGTGTCTCAGGCTTATTTTGCTCAGCATAATACTCTCCAGTTCCATTCACATCAATATAAGTAGTAAGAATTCATCCTTTCTGATGACTGAGTAACATTTCATCGTAGGTATATGTGTGTGTGTATGTTATGTATGTGTGTGGAGATAGAATATATATATATATATATATATATGCCACATCTTCTATATCCATTCCTCGGTCAATAGACATGTTGGCTCCTTCAGCTATTGTGGATATTGTTGCTATAAACATTAGGGAGCACATGCCCCTTCATATCACCATCTTTATAGTGCAATTGCTGGATCATAAGGTAGCTCTATTTTTAACATCTTGAGGAACCTCCATACTGTTTTCCGGAGTACTATCTTGTATTCCTACCAATAGTGTAGGAGGGGTCCCCATTCTCCACATCCTCACCAACATCTGTCATTGCCTGACTTAATAATTTTAGCCATTCTGACTGATGTAAAGTGGTATCTCATTGTGGTTTTGATTTGTGGTTCCCTGATGCCAAGGGATGTTGAGCACTTTTACATGTGTCTGTTGGCCATGGTATATCTTCTCCAGAGATACAGAGAAATGATTATCCATATCTTCTGCCCATTTCTTAACTGGATTATTTGGTTTTGGGTGTTGAGTTTGATAAATTCTTTATAGATCTTGGATATCATCTGATATGCATTTGCAAATATCTTCTCCCATTACAAGGTTGCTTTTTAGTTTTATTGATTGTTTCCTTTGTTGTGCAAAAGCTTTTTGTCTTGATGAAGTTCCAGTAGTTCATGTTTTCTTTTGTTTCCTTTGCCATTGGAGATGTATTTAACAAGAAATTGCTGTGGCCAAGGTTAAAGATGTTTCTGCCTATTCTCTTTTAAGATTTTGAAGGATTCCTGTCTCACATTTTGGTCTTTCATTCATTTTGAGTTTATCTTTCTGTCTCATATAAGAAAATGGTCTAGTTTCATTCTTCTACATGTGCCTGTCCAATTTTCCCAACATCATTTGTTGAAGAGACTATCTTTTTTCCATTGGATCTTCTTTCCTGCTTTGTCAAAGACCAGTTGACCATAGAGTTGAGGGTCCATTTCTGGGTTCTCTATTCTATTCCACTGATCTATGTGTCTGTCTTTGTGCCAGTACATATTGTCTTGATGATGACAGCTTTGTCATAGAGCTTAAAGTCCAGCATTGTGATGTCCCAGCTTCAGTTTTCTTTTTCAACATTCCTCTGGCTATTCGGGGTCTTTTCTTGTTCCACACAAATTTTAGGATTATTTGTTCCAGCTCTGTAAAAACGGTATTTTGATAGGGATTCAATTGAATGTGTAGATTGTTCTGGGTAGCAGATACTTTCACACTATTTATTCTTCCAACACATGAACACGGAATATTTTTCCATTTCTTTGTGTCTTCCTCAATTTCTCTCATAAGTGTTCTGTAGTCTTTAGAATACAGATCCTTTACCTCTTTGGCTAGGTTTATCCTTAGGTATCTTATGGGTTTGGGTGAAATTGTAAATGGGTTGATTCCTTAATTTCTCTTTCTTCTGTCTCACTGTTAGTGTACAGAAATGCAACTGATTTCTGTGCTTCGATTTTATATCCCTCCAGGTTGATGAATTGCTGTGTGAGTTCTAGAAACTTTGGAATTGAGTCTTTTAGGTTTTTCACATAAAGTGTCATGTCATCTATGAAGAGAGAAAGTTTGACTCCTTCTTTGCCAACTAGAATGTCTTTTATTTCTTTTTTGTTTTCGGATTGCTGAGGCTAGAACTTTTTACTATGTTGAACAACAGTGGTGAGAGTGGCCATGATCCTGCCTGACCTTAGAGGGAAAGCTCTCAGTTTTTCCCCATTGAGAATGATATTCACTGTTGGCTTTTCATATATGGCTTTTATGGTATTGAGATATATTCCCTCTATCCCTACACTGTGAAAAGTTTCAAATAAGAAAGGATGCTGTATTTTATCAAATACTTTTTCTGCAACAATGGAGAGGATCTCGTCCTTTCTTTTATTAATGTAGTGTATCACATTGATTTGCATATGCTGAACCACCCTTGAAGTCTAGGAATGAATCCCACTTGGTCAGGGTGAATAATCCTTTTAATGTACTGTTGGATCCTACTGGCTAATATATTGGTGAGTATTTTTGCATCTATGTTCATCAGGGATATTGGTCTGTAATTATCCTTTTTGTTGGAGTTTTTGTCTGGTTTTGGGATCAAGGTAATGCTGGCCTCATAGAACAGGTTTGGAAGTTTTCCTTCCATTTCTATGTTCAGAAGAACAGGTACTAGTTCTCCCTTAAAAGTTTGGTAGAATTCCCTTGGGAAGTCATCCATCCCTAGGGTATTGTTTTTTGGGAGATTTTTGATTATTGCTTCAATTTCCTTGCTGGTTATGGGTCTGTCAGGTTTTCTATTTCTTCCTGTTTCAGTTTTGGTTGTTTATACTTACCTAGGAAAGCATCCATTTCTTCCAGATTACTTAATTTGTTGGCATATAGTTGCTCATAATATGTTCTTAAAATTGTTTTGTATTTTCTTGATGGCAATCATAATTTCTCCTCTTTCATTCACGATTTTATAAATTTGGGTCCTTTCTCTCTTTCTTCTGATAAGTCTGACTAGGGGGTTATCAATCTTATTATTTTTTTTGAAGAACAAGCTTCTAGTTTCATTGATGTGTTCTACTGTTCTTTTGGTTTCTATTTCATTGATTTCTGCTCTAATTATTATTATTTCTCATCTTCTACTTGGCTTAGGCTCTATTTGCTGTTCTTTCTCCAGCTCCTTTAGGTGTAAGGCTAGTTTATATATTTGACACTTCTCTGGTTTCTTGAGAAAGGCTTGTATTGATATGTACTTCCCTCTTAGGATCACCTTCTCTGCATCCCAAAGGTTTTGAACAGTTGTATTTTCATTTTCGTTTCCATGAATTCTTTTAATTCTTCTTTAATTTCACGGTTGACCCATTTATTCTTCAACTTCCTAGCATTTGAGTTCCTTCCAAATTTTCTCCTGTGATTGAGTTCCAGTTTCAAAGTATTGTGGTCTGAAAATATGCAGGGAATGATCCCAATCTTTTGGTACCACTTGAGACCTGATTTGTGACCTACTGTGTGATCTATTCTGGGGAATGATTCATGTGCACTCAAGAAAAAAGAATATTCTGCTGCTTTAGGATGGAATGTTTTAACTATATCTGCGAAGTCCATCTGATCCAGGGAGTCATTTAACGCCCTTGTTTTCTTGTTCATCTTCTGCTTAGATTATCTCACCATTGCTGTGAGTGAGTGTTGAAGTCCCTACTATTATTGTATTATTATTAATGTAATCTTTAATTGTTATTCATTGATTTATATAATCAGCTGCTCCCAATCTAGAGGCATAAATATTTACAACCATATGATCTAGTTGGATAGACCCTTTAAGTATGCTTTATTTTCCTCTTCATCTCTTACTACAGTCTTTGGTTTAAACTCTAGTTTGTCTGCTATAAGGATTGCTACCCCAGTTTTCTTTTGATGTCCATTAGCATGATACATTGTTCTCCACCCCCTCACTTTCAGTCTGGAGGTGTCTTTGGATCTAAAATGAGTCTCTTGTAGACAGCATATGGATGGGTCTTGCTTTTTTTCCCCCCCAATCTGATACCCTGTGTCTTTTGATTAGAGCATTTAGCCCATTTACGTTCAGAGTAACTACAGAGAGATATCAATGTAGTGCCATTGTATTACTTGTAAAGTCATCATTTCTGTAGATTGTCCCCTCTCCTTTCTGATCTATGTTACTTTTGGGGTCTCTCTTCGCTTACAGGATCCCCTTTAATTTTTTTTTTAATTTTTATGATTTTATTTATTTATTTGACAGAGATCACAAGTAGGCAGAGAGGCAGGCAGAGAGAGAGAGAGGAGAAAGCAAGCTCCCTGCAGAGCAGAAAGCCCAACAAGGGACTTGATCCCAGGACTCTGAGATCGTGACCTGAGTTGAAGGCAGAAGTTTAACCCACTGAGCCACTCAGGCACCCCCCTTTAATATTTCTTGCAGGGCTGGTTTAGTGGTCACAAATTCCTTAAGTTTCTGATTGCCCTGGAAGCTCTTTATCTCTCCTTCAATTCTGAATGACAGTCTTGTTGGATAAAGTATCCTTGGCTGTATGTTTTTCTCATTTAGTACCCTGAATATATCATGCCAGCACTTTCTGGCCTGCCAGGTCTCTGTGGATAGGTCTGCTTCCAGTATAATGTTTCTACCCTTGGATGTTAAAGACTTCTTGTCTGGAGATGTTTTCAGGATTTTTTGTCTCTGAAATTTGCAATCTTCACTATTATAAATTGTGTGTTGATCCATTTTTGTTGATTTTGAGCAGGGTTCTCTGCCTTCTGGACTTGAATACCTGTTTCCTTCCACAGATTAGGGAAGTTCTCTACTATAATTTGCTCAAAAATACCTTCTCTCTCTTTCCTCTTCCTTTGGGACCCCAATGACTAATACTGTTTCACTTTATGGTATTGCTGATTTCTCAAAGCCTCCCCTCATGATCCCTTAGTTATTTTTCTCTTTTCCTCAGCTATCTTACTTTTCCAACATTTTGTCTTGTAGGTCACTGACTCTCTCTTCTGCTTTGTTTACCCTAGCTGTTAGAGCATCCATTTTAGACTGCATCTTAGTTAAAGTACTTTTAATTTTGGCCTGATTAGATTTTAGTTCTTTTATTTCTGCACTAAGGGATTCTCTAGTGTCTTTTGTGCCTTTTTCAAGCCCAGATGGTATCTTTATAATCATTATTCTCAATTGCAGTTCTGACATTTTACATATATCCATATTGATTAAATCTATGGCAGAGAGTATTACCTCTGGCTCTTTCTTTTGTGGTGAATTCCTCCTTTTAGTCATTTTTCCCAGATAAGAATAAATGAGAGAACAAAAAATAAAGCATAAAAATATCAACCACAATCCCAGCGAAATACACACTAGACAAATCAGAAGAGATCAGAAACTAAAAAAGAAAAAAAGGGGGGGGGGAATGAGAGAATATCATCAAACAGATAGACAGAACAAGGTGACACATTTGGTCCCAGGTATATTTTGGTCTGTTAGAAGACACTTAATCCCACAATTGTAAAGAGAGAAAAACTTATATACAAACAAAAGTAAAATTAAATATAATGAAAGGAAACCAAAAACGAATATATCTATAAAATGTAAATGTGAAAATGAAAATTTTAAAAAGACTTAAAAACATAGAGTTGATATAATAAGAAACTAGTTGAAAAGGAAAAAAAAAAAGAAAAGAAAAATTTTAAACAGAAAGATTAAAGAATCGTGAGGAAAAACCCTTTGAATTCCAAGTACTATTTCCCCTTATGCTGGAGTTCTGCAGTTCTGTGTGCTCCATAAACTTGGTATTAGCCTTATGTTCCAGCTGGTCCCCTGGGAAAGGGGCCTGCTGTGCTGATTCTCAGGTGTCTTTGCCCCTACAGAGTTGCTCCACCCCTTGCCTGGGGACAGGGCTCATGGTAAGCTGTTTCAGATTGCTCTATGTGGCTTTTGTTCCCTGAAGGCTTTCTGTGCCACGTTAGGGGATGAAAATAAAACTGGCAGCACCCCGATCTCCAGCCCCAGAGCTGAAAGATCATGACTCCTCCTCTTCAGTAAATTCTCAAGGAAAAGCAGGCTTCACTTTTGTGTGTACCAGACTCTGCAGAATCTGCAGTGTGCACCCACGCCAATCCACCCAGGGGAAGGACTGCCCACTTGCAGCCCCCCCGCCAACACACACACACACACACACACACACAGAGAGAGAGAGAGAATAGTCACCTGATCACACCAAGGTTTGTGGTTTATGGCAACTCTGAGCTGAGAGCCCACTCCTGGGCTCACAGATTATAAGTGGCTTTACTACTCCAATGTCTAGGAACTCTGCTATATTTAGGCACCCCTGTTCTTTCTGTGACCCTGGAGATCCTGAGACCACACTGTCCCACCTAGGATTCTGCCCCATTTACCAACCGAACACCTTTCAGGCAGGGCATCTCTCACTAGAGCAGATTTCTAAAAGTTCCAATTTTGTACTCTGGGGCTACTGGAGGCTCTCTCCCTGTACTTTGTCTATCCCTCCATTTCAGTTTTCCACACTCCTACCTTGCAAAAAAGTGGTCACATTTCTATTTTTAAAATTCCAGCCATTCTTTTCTTACATTTCAGGTTGAATTCTTAGGTGCTCAGAATGATTTGATATCTAGCTGAATTCAAGAACCAGATGAAACAAGGTCCCCTACTCTTCCACCATTTTGCCCCCGTCACAGCAGGATTTTTTTAAACACTTACAGGTACAGCAGTGGATAAGGCCTACAGTTTCTGCCCCCATGAAGCTCATAGATGGGTGAGGAGGTCTAAGTTTGAAGAGTGATTGCCAAGTGGGAACGATAAAGATATCTACAAACCTGCCCTGAGACATTTTTTGAGTTTCAAGTAAATGGTATATGTAGAAATACCTTGCAAAATATTAAATATTGAACAAACAAAAGCATGGTTAAAATGGTAATAATGGTAACTAAGATGTGTGGAATTTATATTAGTGGAGCAAGAGAACAGCCCAGTTTAAGTTGGTCAAACACCTCCAGTGTCATATGAATAAATATTTCAAATAATAATTCAACCATGAAATTAGAGATTTCATCTGTGTTGTGATATCTGGAAATGATTATAAACTTTATGAATATAAGGATAAAGTCACCTGAAGAGGCAAATAGGATACTTTTCTACCTTCCAAAATTGCTAAATCTCTAAAATTCAAATTATTATATAACTTCTCCAAAATCATTTTCAAAAATGGCAAACTAAAACTGGATTAAAATAAATCACATCTTTGTATTAAAAATGTGTTGGCTTTATACCCTGTAGCAGGCTGTAAAGTCAAATAAGATACAGGGCCTGCCCTCCAAAGGCTTCCAGTCTAATGGAGAAGGCAAACATGTGAACTGATCCTTGTATTATAATGTGGGGTGTGCAATAATGAAGCTCACCCTGAAGAGACTAGGAACCCAGAGCAGTGATATCCAGTATGACCTTGAAAGGTGAGATTGGGGGGAAGGATTGAAATGGAGGTAGAAAAAAAGTCTTTCTAGAAAAACCAATACCCAAATAAATACTTAATGAGAAGTTAGTGAGGTAATTGTGTTCTTCCTCTTTTCTGCCCCTTGCAGTACTTGGCTCACTTGGTTGACAGAGCACAATATCCTTACCTGGTTTTCCTCCTACATCTCTGGAACTAGACCTCAGTCTCCCTTTCTGATTTCTCCTCATCCTCCCGAATTCAAAATATTGAAGAATCCAGTCCTTAGATCTCTTTTCTTTTGTATTAACATGCCTGCCTGGTAATCTCATCCAGTATCATTGCTTTCAATAGTTACCTGTATGCTGATGTCTCTCTGTCTCCAGCCATGGCCTTGCCTCTGGACTCCAGAGTTGCACATCCAACAGCATACCTAACAGCTCCGCTTGGATGCCTAGTGGTATCTCAAACATAGAATGTCTCAAACCAATCTCTGATAACCCCCGTCCAAACCACTCTTCCAGTCTTCCCTTCCATTCCAATTTACTACATGGCAAATTCATCCACTAGGTGGCTCTGGCCAAAACTTTAATTTCTCTCTTGCTGATAACATCTAACAAATCTATCAGTAAATCCTCTCTGCTCTCCTCTCATTTTACCCAGAGTTAACCCATTCCCACCACCTCGGCTCGAGCAACATCATTTTTCATATGAATTACTACCCTGCCTCTTAACTGATCCCCAATGCTTCCCTTAGCCACCTGCACTTCTCAACATAGCAGATTCTGTCAAAATATAAGACAGATAATTCAGGTCAAGTCCAATCCCTCCAACATCCTCACCTTTCTCTTAGAGAACAAGCCTAAGTCCATATGTATTAGGTCCCACGTGATTTGCTCTATTCACATTAGCTCTCTAACCTCATTCCCCGTACTCTTCTTATTTACTCTATCTCAGCCACCTGAGCTTCTGGCTGTGCCTCAAACACTCCAGGCACTTTGCTACTTCAGGACCTTTGCACTTGCTGTTCTTCAACCTGGGATGCTCTCTCCCCAGATATCCACATGGCTCGCATCCTCACTTCCTCCAGGCCTTCTAGTCTATCAAAAGTTATGTTCCTCAAGTCATTTCCTGGCCACCCTATCTAAAAGTGCGCACCATACTCTCAACGTGTGCTATTGCTTCTTCCTTGCCTTATATTTTCGCTTAGAACTTACCACTCTCTTGTATATTTTACTTAATTTTTGTATTTTTGGATGTCTTCCTCTAGAACGCAAGCTCCTGAGTGTGGACATTTTGGTCTCTTATTAACTTTTGTGTCCTCAGCACCTGGAACACTGGCTAACACACAGAAGGCATTCAGTAAATATTTGTTAAGTGAATGAAGGAAAGGGAATTCCATTCCAGACAGGAGAAAAGCAGAGAGAATGTATGATGATATGAAAAGTTCATACTCTTTTAAAGAAAAACAACTAACATATTTTAAATGTATTTTCTAAACTTAGAAAGCAAAATTAGAAGAAAAAATGTTTGCAATGGCAAAGCTATATAATGAACATTGTGCTTTTTCTGTGATTTCTAATGACTTTTATTTTAAATGTTTTATAAATATTTTTAAAAGCTCAATGAATTTTCAAATGCTTCAAAACATCAGGAAGTTATTTTGGAAGATCAAATTGTTTCTAAATCATTTTCAAAAAAATTGAACTCATCAGCAAGCTTACAAAATAAACTAGTTTAATATCTAAAATGTTTTTAAATTGTGCTTTAAGATGTTTGGATTTAAAATGGAGGAAAAGTTGTTTGGAAACAGTTGTGAATGCCAACTGTTTTTAAGCTGAACATGTTTAAAATTTGACGTTTTCGTTATCCTGGTGAGGACAAAGAATAAATCAAACATTTCAAAGTCACTTACAAAGCAACATTTCTAAATTTGAGGCAAAGCAAATTGAAAATGTTCACAGATACTTTTTGCTGCCTTGTACTTAATAATAAAAAACCTGAAAATGTATCTGCCAATGGGAAAACTAGCAAAGAAATAAGGCATTTTAAAATGAAATATTTAAAAATACCAAACATATTCAGCAAAGAAAGTAAATTGTGGAATAACATGTAAATCATAATACCATTTACATTTTTTCTAGGCAGTTTAATGTATTTTTCCATAAGACATACCTATGTATATGACTGTCTGGAGGGATATTTCTCCCCAGATGTTAATGGTGGTTGCCCCTAGAATGGGAGACTGGGTAGGAGGAATAGGGGAACTTTTACTTTATCCCCTTTTGTGCTGCCTTAAAATTCTCTGCAATGTGATGAATTATCCATGAGGGTTTTTTCCTTTAAAAATAAAAACTAGTCTCAAATGTTTTAAGCATAAGAGAGCTGGAGATACTGAAATGAATTAAAGCTGTTCTCAGCTTTTGAAGGACTTAAAAATATAATAAAATAGCCAGAAATGTTAAGGAATAATTTTTCCATAATATTATAAGCTCTATAGCAACAGCACAAAGTTTAGGAGATGTACAGATAAAGGAACTTCTCAATCTGTTCGAAAGTCTTCCCAGAAGATAATTGGGGTGGTTCTTGTGGGGCAGATAGAGCTGAGTCAAGATATTTCAGGCAGATAGATTAGCAGAGCCAAGGCATGCAAAAGGCATATTGGAGGGAACAAGTGGCAATTTAGCATGACTGGGAGATGGGCTCAAGATTTCGTCATGGTTACTGCTAGGAAGACTGAGTCCAAATTAGGATGAGCTTTGGAATAAATGAGGATGTAAATAAGTAAAAACATTAGACACAGACTCCATTTTGGTCCAGTTTGCAAGCCTGTGGGTCTTCTCATAAACTGATAGAAAGCCCCTGAATCCAGCATTCTCATATAAAGCATTCTTTCTAAAGGTGAAAGGGCACTTATAATTAACTTATCAAAGGAAGAGACCCTTAAGCAATAACCTTCTTTGATTCAGCTTTTAGACTTTTCCTCCTAATGCAACATCCATGATTATGTTTGACCTACCCAGTGACCCACAAGAACAGATGAGTTGGGATATTTTTGTCTTCATTTTATAGGGAACATCGTGGAGGCCAAGAAACTTATCACTCTGTAAATTAGCAACTTGGTTAGAACTTAAGTTCACATTTATGGTACCTCCAGTCCAGTGAACCTTCCACTGGATCACATCACAAAATGATAATGGGCCTTTAAAATCAGAAGTGAGTATTTAAGGGCATGTGGCACCATTCACCCTTGTAGTCTCTTAGCACCAGCTATTGGCAACACCTCAGAGAAGATACTGAAAAGAGATATGCGTTTCTTCATGAAATTTCTTCCAGAACAGTAGTCCTTTTTTATTCTCATTATTGAATGAATACTTAATTTGTTGATGGTTAATCCCCAGAGAAGTCAAAATCTGTAAAACCTGTTTTAGGTAGAACTTAATGGTTCAAAAAGCAATAAAGGAGAGAAGCTGATGCTCCAAAAGGGTAAGAAAGGTTCAAGCCACCATGCTCTAATCAGAAATTCACTTAGTTATCTTTGAAGACAGAAGGACAAGAAACAGGTCACCACCATAAGTTATTCTTTGTAAATTCACTTTCCTGATACTTGCATTCACCCTCAGAAAAAACTCAGTATCTAAAACTACTTTTGCCTTTATATGACTTAATGTCTCTGAACTTTTATTTCCCCATCTGAAGATGGGGATAACAATTATAACACTGAGTGATAATAATGAAAACTATCTGGAAGGCTAGCCTATAATTCTGTTTCCAACCAACCTGGAGGAAAAGTAGTCAGATCTACCCTTCCACCTAAAACAAGGGAAAATGGACAGAAAATATGAAATGATAGCTTTCAAAACACTGAAAAACAGGCAATGAAGGACACTGATACTTGAGAGATGGGGTGAAACCTAGGTGTGCCCCCAGATGACTGCTTTGAGACAGTTCCCTGAGTGAAAAAAACCATAAGACATAAAAGGATTTAACTCTATGTAACATAACCACATACCAGAACAAAGCTTAAAAGCATTTATAAGAATACAAAAATATTCAGTGACAAATAAGATAAAATTCACAATGTTTGGCATCCAATAAAAAATTACCAGACATACAAAAAGTGTGTGTGTGTGTATACACATATATACATATATTCATATATATGTCTGTACATATATATGTATATATATAAAATGAGAAAAACTGATCATTCAAAACCAACCCAGAAATGACACAGATATGAGAATGATCAGATAAACATGCTAAGAGCTATTATAACTCTATGCTATGTGTTCAAATCTTAATTAGAAACATATTTTTTAAACACTTTTTTAAGATTTTATTTATTTCACAGAGAACACAAGTAGGCAGAGAGGCAGACAGAGAGAGAGAGAGAGAGAGAGGAGGAAGCAGGCTCCCTGCCAAGCAGAGAGCCTGATGTGGGGCTTGCCCTGGGATCATGACCTGAGCCGAAGGCAGAGGCTTTAAGCCACTGAGCCACAGGTGCCCCTAGAAAAATATCTTCAAAAAGACAAAAAAAAATTTACAGACATAAAAACTAACACATGGAAATGCAAAATACACCAACCAGGATTAACAGAATATTGGACTTTACAAAATAAAATCAGAGAACTTGAAAACATAGCAATAAGCAATGATTTGAAAGACAGTGGCCAAAATTTTTCCAGATTTTTAAAAAATTATATACCTACAGTCTCAAGAAATTCACTGAAGCACAGAACAAAAGAAAATGTAGAGGCACCTGGGTGGCTCAGTTAGTTAAGCATCTGCCTTTAGCTCAGGTCACAAGCCCAGTGTCCTGGGATGGAGCCCTGTGTTGGGCTTCCCTGCTTAGCAGGGAGTCTGCTTCTTGTTCTCACTCTCCTTCTGCTCCTTCCCCTATTCATGCTCTCTCTCATTGTCAAATAAATAAATAAAATATGTAAAAATATATATATGTATATATACATATATATGTATATAAGGATAAATTCAAGGCACATCATAAACTGCTCACAATCACAGAAATGGAAAGAATCTCAAAATCAGTCCAAAAAAAAGGCTTTCACAGACAGAAAAACAAAGATAAGGGAAAGATAATGGCTTTCTTTTTGAAAAAAAAAAAAATGCAAGCAAGAAAAGAGTAGAACCTCTTTAAAGTGCAGAAAGAAAAACCATAAACAGAATTAATTGTACACCAAGTGAAAATATATTTCCAAAAATAAAATGAAATAAAGATGTGTTCAAATATACTAAAACAGAAAGAATTCATCACGAGCAGACAGGCACTGTAAGAAATGTTATAGAAAGTCCTGCAGGCAGAAGAAAAATAGTATCAGGTAGAAATACAAATCTGCACAGAGTAGGAAGAATCCCAGAAATAATAACCACATGGGTAAACAGTTTAAGATTTTCTCTTAAGACTTACATCTCTTAAGAAATTAATCACTTTAGGGGCACCTGGGTGGCTCAGTGGGCTAAAGCCTCTGCCTTCTGCTCAGGTCATGGTCCCAGGGTCCTGGGATCGAGCCCCGCATTGGGCTCTCTGCTCCGCGGGGAGCCTGCTTCCTCCTCTCTCTGCCTGCCTCTCTGCTTACTTGTGGTTTCTCTCTATCAAATAAATAAATAAAATCTTAAAAAAAAAATTAAAAAAGTTTAAAAAAAAAGAAATTAATCACTTTAACAAAAATAGTATGTGAGGTTTTTATAACATGTAAAAAAATACATGACAATAATAGCACAAAGTTCAGGCAGGAAGAAACGGAAGTACATTACTACAAGATTCTACTACACTTGAATTGGAATAATATCACCTGAAGGGAGAACATGATAAGTTCAAGAGGGGTGCTATGAACTCTAATGCACATAGTGAAAAAATAAAGAGTTATAAGAAGCCAACAAAGGAGATAAAATGGATATAAAAAAGAATACTTAATCCCCAAGAAGAAAAAAAGCAGAGCAAAGACAAAACAGGGTAAACAGAGCACAGATGGCAAGGTAATAATTTAAAGCTAATCACATTAAATGTAACTATCGCAATTAAAAGGCAGAGATTGTCAGATGGCACAAAAATGCAAGATACAATCATTTGCTACCTATAAGGAACACAGTTTAAATATAAAGACACAAAAGGTTAAAAGTATGGAAAAAGATACACCACGCTAACACTAATAGCTGGCATGGCTATATCAATATCAGACAAAGTATGTTTCAGAGCAAACAAAATTATCAGAGGTGACATGTCATTTTTATCATGATAAAGGGGTCATTCATCAGAAAAACACAACAATTCTGAATGTTTCTGTATGTAATATTTTGTAAATTTTAGCTTCAAAATGTAAACAGCAGAAATTGATAAAGCTGTAAGAACAGGTAAATTCACAAATATAGGCAGATATTTCCGTATCCCTCTCTTGATAATCAATAGAACAATTGACAGAAAATCCATAACAGAATACAGAAGATTTGAACAAACACTCTCAACTAATAATTGACATTTATAGTTACAAAATACTCAACTCAGCATCTCTTATAGTACATAGAATTGCATCTCTAAAAAAGATGTACTAAAGTCCTATAACATGGATGTGATTTTATTTGAGGAGGGGTTCTTTGCAGATGTCATTAGTTAAGACGTGGTCATCCTGAATTAGTGTGGACTTTAATCCAATCACTGGTGTCCTTAAAGGGAAAGCATGTGAAAAACACAGAGACATAAAAGGAGGATGCCATCTGATGATAAAAGCAGATGCAACCATAAGCTAAAAGACATCGAGTATTACTGGAAACCACTAGAAGCTAAAGCAGCATGAAACTGATTCCCACTCAGAGCTTCCAGAAGGAATCACCCTGACAAAAGCTTGATTTCAGACCTCTAGCTTCCAGAACTGTGAGAGAAGTTTATATTGTTACAAGCCACCTAGTTATTGTAATTTGATACAGCAAATCTAAGAAACTAATCCAGGTAAAGATCAATGTTTTGTGGGGTATTTGCACATGCATATCTAATCGCTCCAAGACCATCTGTTGAAAAGACTATCCTTTATCCACTGAATTGCATTTGCAACTTGCATGATATGCAATAATAACTCCAGATACATCATAGAACTAAATGTGAATTCTAAAACTATAAAATTTCTAGAATATGACACACATACTTTTGTGACTTTAGATTAAACTAAGTTTTTTTTAGATATGACACCAAAAGCATGTCTCATGAGAGAACAAAAAGATAAATCAAACTTTATCAAAATTAAACATTTCTGGGGGCACCTGGGTGGCTCAGTGGGTTAAAGCCTCTGCCTTCGGCTCAGGACATGGTCTCAGAGTCCTGAGATCGAGCCCTGCCTTGGGCTCTCTGCTCAGCAAGAAGCCTGCTTCCTCCCTCTCTCTCTGACTGCCTCTCTGCCTACTTGTGATCTGTCTGTCAAATAAATAAATAAAAATTTTTTTTTAAAAAAAGAGTTTAAAAAAATAAAACATTTCCGTTCTTCGAATGAAAAGAGAACAAAAGACACACTACAGACTGGGAGAAAATAGTTGCACATTACATATCTAGTTAAAAACATGTCTCCAGAATATACAAAGAACTCTCCAAACTTAATAAAAAGTGAAAAGCTAATTTTAAAAATGAACAAAGAATTTGACCCTTCCAAACCAAAGAAATATGCAACTAGAAAATAACTACATGAAAAAATGCTTAATGTTATCTGTCATTTCGGTAATGCAAATTTAAATCATAATGAGACACCACTACACACCTGGTATAATAGGTAAAATTTAAAAGACTGGCCATATCAAGTGCTGACAAGAATGTGGAAGAAATGAAGCTTTCACACTGCTGGTTAAGATATAAAATGGTACAACCAGTTTGGAAAACAGACTGAGTTTATTGAAAGTTAAGCATAATGGAAGTTTATATGTTTATCCTCATACACAGACTTGCCCATGAATGTTTATTTTTACTTTATTTGTTATAATGAAAAACTAGAAACAACCCCAGGGCCCCTGGGGTGGCTCAGTTGGTTAAGTGTCTACCTTTGGCTCAGGTCATGACCCCAGGATCCCAGGATCAAGCCTCACATGGCATGGGGCTCCTTGCTCAGCAGGGAAATCTGCTTTCTCTCTGCCCTTCACCCTGCTGGTGCACTCACTCTCTCTCTTGCTCTCTCTCTCTCTCAAATAAATAAATAAAATCTTTAAAAAAAAAAAAACTGAAACAACTCATGTGAATGGATACACAAATTGTAGTATATGTATGCAATGGAATACCTCTTAGCAATAAAAAATAACGAGCTACTGACATACACTACATAGTGGATAAACTTCATTGATTATTTTTGTTTTTTAAAGATTTTATTTATTTGACAGAGAGAGAGAGAGATCACAAGTAGGCAGAGAGAGAGAGGGAAGTAGGCTCCCTGCTGAGCAGACAGCCCTATGTGGGGCTCGATCCCAGGACTCTGGGACCATGACCAGAGCTTAAGGCAGAGGCTTTAATCCACTGAGCCACCCAGGCGCCCTGATTATTTTTAAGTAAGACAAAATGGGTATTCTGAAAGAATACAGACCAAAAAGTGTACACAAAAAATGACTCAGTTTATAAAAAATTCTAGGAAATGCAAACTAGTTGGTACTGACAGACAGGAGACCACTTTGTTTGGGAGGATCACAAAGGAACATGAAGAAGCTTGGGGATGACATACAGGTTTGTTGTCTTGATGGTGATAATTTCCTAGGTGCATAAGATCGTACTCTTTACATGTGTACATGCGTACAGCACATCAACCACACCTCACTATAATGGCTTAAAAATGAAAACAACAGGGGCGCCTGGGTGGCTCACTTGGTTAAGCAACTGCCTTCAGCTCAGGCCATGATCCTGGAGTCCCGGAATCAAGTCCCGCATCCGGCTCCCTGCTCAACGGGGAGTCTGCTTCTCCTTCTGACCTCTCCAATCTTCATACACACACTCTCTCTCTCTCTCTCATTCTCTCTCTCTCTCATATAAATAAAATCTTTTTTAAAAATGAAAACAACAAAAACAAAAAATATCCAAGAGAAAAATGGATAGGGAAATGTAAAAAAAAAAGTCAAGTTACAGCATAGAGCGTGCAGATAAGAAAAGTCAGGTTAAACACGAATTTAGGAGAGACTATAAGGCTATCTATGTTCTCAGTTTCACGATTTGATTTGAGATGAGTTAAATTTTTTTAAATGATTTCAAGACAATTTGAGGTATTTCAGAGTAGCATTCAACAAGCTTGGGTTCAAATGTTGACACCTGTCAGAGCTGCTGGAATCAGGCACATCAAAACTCCATTGTAGTAAAAATTAGAGAAGAGCTACCTCAGGATGCCTAGGTGGCTCAGTCACTTAAGCATCTGCCTTCAGCTAAGGTCATGATCCAGGGTCCTGGGATCAAGACCCGCATCAGGCTCCCTGCTCAGTGGGGAATCTGCTTCTCCCTCAGCCTGACACTCGCCTTACTTGTGCTCTCTCTCTCTCTGACAAGTAAATAAAATCTTTAAAAATAAGAAGAAGACCCACCTCAATGAATGAACTCAATGAGTTCTGACTCAAGTGAATGATAGACCAGATAACTCTGGCTCAAAAGAAGCTAGATTCATATTGCAATTGGTGTGATCAGGCCTCTGTTTTTCTCCCTCTTGGATCTGCCTTCTGCTACTCTGGCTCTTACCAGCCTTCACATTTTCCCCTAGAAATGCCAGGACAGCAGCCTCCATCTCAACCCCCTTTCCTAAATCCAATGGGAAAGAGAGAAACTACAGTCCCATTGAGTCACAGTAAGTCACCTAATTCCTTTTGATTAGCCTCGCTTAGATCACATGATCATCCTGACCCAATCTATGTGGATAAGGAAATGTGATACTCTGACTGGTTGAAAACCTGTATCCCATCCTCCATTCATGGAGCTCAGGTGAAATTCCACCCAGAGGGTGTGGGGGAGTTTTTCTCTAATCAAACACTGGGACCAAAGTAGAAAAGAGTTTGGCCTCTGGGAAGGCAAACACCAAATACCCACTATGAGCATCAAATCCAGTTTTCAACACATGATAAATGTTCAGGAAACAGTATCTTTGACTTTAATTCTGGATCAAAAAGGAACACGTGATGTTATATCATGCAAACTGAGGACATATCAATAAAGCAGAAAGAGTTTTATCCAGCTTCCTCAATTTTTTCCTCAGGAAATTAGGTGAGACCAGATAAATACTTTCAAACAGGATATATCAGGCTATAATCTATAAAAGTAATGTTAAGGAAACTGAGGCGGGGAATATTAAAGTGGCCATCTACTGTTTGAGAGATGTTTATCCTCCCTTTTTCTGGTCGTAAGGCCCATCTCTTCATCTCCAAGGATAACCATGTAATTCAGACATAGCCGATGAGAACATACACCCCCAACCTACACTGTTTCTGGATAGGTTTGCCACCCAACCTATGCCAAGAAGTGAAAACTGAGAATCTTGACTAGATTTTTTACAAATAAGATACTCTTCCTGACAGAGTTACTATGCTGGTAGTTTATAAGCCTAGAGCTGTTGATGATTACCTTTGTCACCATTATGGAGGGCTTGACTGAAAAGAGAACAAGACAGGGAAAAACAAAGCTCAAAGAGTGGAAGACATTTCCTGACAACCATATTAGAACTCCTGGATCCAGCCATATCTGAATGCAGGGGTACCCCTAGACCTTCCAGTTATGTGATCCAATAAATTCCTATTTTTGCTTAAGTCAGGTTTAGCTGGTCAGTAGAAACTCAAAGTCTGCCTACTCACAGAATTCCTCAGCTCCCACATAGCCAGTTTGGCCCTGGACCTTGACAAGGCTTTAGGTCACAGAGGAGAGTAGACAACAAATACATTTTCTAAGAATCAAGCCTCGGATTTCTTACTCTTAGATTGTCTACTCCTTGCACGTCTGACTTCAAGCACTTGAATTGTCTTGACTGTCAGGTTATTTGGACTTTGTTACCGTTCAATTTACAGCTATGTCAATGTAGAATTTGGAATGAGTAAGCGTAATAAATTGATCCTATTTGCTGTGATGCCAAGGCTTAGCTAGATTCAATCATCCTCCAAGTGATACATCTACAGCTGGGGCCAGCATGGGGGAGAAGCATAGAGTGTGGGGAGAAGGAGTTCAGGAGGTGAGAGTTAACAGAAGACAAGTACAAGAAAGTAAGGAGAGTGACCTAAATGCTGTGGAAACTACACTAGACCAGACATACCCAGATAGAATTCCACTCTGGGCAAGTCAACTTGCCCTTTTGATGACTTCATTTCCCCCTCTGTGAAATGGGCACAATACTGTGTGCTGGGACCACTTTCCCAAGATGATTGGGAAAAGCAAATGAAATAATATATGAGCAATATATGGATAGTCTTGTTACTGCATCTATCACTTTCATGGGGAGGAACTAGGGGGCATAACCAGGCACCTCAGAATTTATGTGCTCCTTTCGGTACCTCCCACAAATTACCAATCTGCCCCATGGAATCTGTCCTCCTCCACCCACCTTTTCTTCATAAAATAGGCAGATGTAATTGGATGGGAAGAGCAGGAGAGATGGGTCCAACCAAATCCAAATTTGAGGCTGGCTGCTCTCCTTTCTTTCTTTCTTTTTTTTTTTAATTTCTTTTCAACATAACAGTATTCATTGTTTTTACACCACACCCAGTGCTCCATGCAATACGTGCCCTCCCTAATACCCACCACATTGTTCCCCCAACCTCCCACCCCCCGCCCCTTCAAAACCCTCAGGTTGTTTTTCAGAGTCCATAGTCTCTCATGGTTCACCTCCCCTTTTAATTTCCCTTAACTCCCTTCTCCTCTCCATCTCCCATTGTCCTCCATGCTATTTGTT
>NC_081558.1:50236467-50248477 GCF_022355385.1 Mustela nigripes
CCCTTCAAAACCCTCAGGTTGTTTTTCAGAGTCCATAGTCTCTCATGGTTCACCTCCCCTTTTAATTTCCCTCAACTCCCTTCTCTCCATCTCCCCTTATCCTCCATGCTATTTGTTATGCTCCACAAATAAGTGAAACCATATGATAATTGACTGTCTCTGCTTGACTTATTTCACTCAGCATAATCTCTTCCAGTCCCATCCATGTTGCTACAAAAGTTGGGTACTCGTCCTTTGTGATGGAGGCACAATACTCCATAGTGTATATGGACCACATCTTCCTTATCCATTCATCCGTTGAAGGGCATCTTGATTATTTCCACAATTTGGTGACCATGGCCATTGCTGCTATAAACACTGGGATACTTTGTACATTGTACTTTTCACTACATCTGTATCTTTGGGGTAAAAACCCAGTAGTGTAATTGCAGGGTCATAGGGAAGCCCTATTTTTAATTTCTTGAGGAATCTCCACACTGTTCTCCTTTCTAACTGCATGCTTTTGAGCAGGTGAGCTGGGAACTCACCTCTGGGCTCAGTGAGGTAGTGGGGGAGGGAGGAAGGAAAGGAAGGGAATAGACAGGTAATGAGGATTTACCAAGTGTCAAACAAGCCAAGCACTTTTTGAATGTTAATTGGCTTAATCCTCAAACGACTCTGTAAGGCAGGTACCATTTTTCTTGTTACACAGGTAAGAAAATGGGCTCAGGTGACAAAGTCACTGTCCTACAATCACACAGCTAGTGAACAGGAGTATAGGAAGGATTCCAGTCCTTGAATGAGTCTAGAGTGCTTCCTTGTTTTACCATTTCTGCTGGGAATAAATTCAATAATAATAATGATAAAAATATTAGATAATGGGAGGAGTGAACACTATGGAGTACTGTGCTCAGGACCTCAGAACAGTAACTCATTTAATCCTTTGACATCCATTTGACATCCTTATGAGACAGATCCTAATTTCCAGATGAGGAAACAGAGGCCCTGAAAGTTGAAGTGACTTGCTCAAGGTCACAGATCTGGCCAAGGCAAAATTTGAACCCGCAGTGTGAGGATACAGCTTGTGACCTGTTAAACCACTGGGCAGTATTGCCTCCTATAGAACAGCATTTGGGAAAATGTGAAGTGAGAGCCAAAGTTCACAGGGAGGTGCTCCTGGGCCCTGAGCTTGATGGGTGCCTCCTCCAAGACTCCTCCCAACTGTTGAGTTCTGGAGCACTTTCCTAAACACCTTCAGAAACTTTCTGCTGCTCTCAACTAACACATTGCTGCATGCTCTGTGCTCTGTTGCTCTGTCCTGTAGTGGGCTGGAAGGGGGTCCATTCACCAAGAGCCTATGCACCACAGGTCTGTTGGGACTTCTCCCCTCTGCCTTTAAGGTCTTCAACATGTTGTCAAGTCCATCAGAGCCACCACCTGACAGAAACTCAACTGGTCACCCTGGGGTCACACCTCCTCCATGAAGCTTGCCTGCCACTACTCTTCTCCCTCCCTTTCTCCCTTATTCTCCCCCACAAATATTTATGTAACATCGTAAGTCTGGGGAAGGCAGAACTAAGCCAGGGCATTCCCTCCCTGCAATTTCCAGAGCATTTGTTTGAGACCCTGAAGCCCATCTTGAGAGGCCCTCTCTAGCCCCCTCCACTTCCAGATGTCCATCAGGGCAGGCTGCTCCAGGTGACTCCAGAACCCTGGTTCTCAATTCATATGCCATGTGCTCAAATATCTACCCTTAGCTGATTATCAGATATCTTTTGTTGCATGTCAGTATCCCAACGACCCTGTGAGAAAGATCTGATTACCTCTCAGATATACTAATGAGAAGTCACAGAAGAACTTAATGTTACAGAAAATGGTGGTGGTGATAAGACCCAAAGCTAAATCTGGGCTCTTACCTGCTGCATCATTACAGGTTCCATACTGGCTCCTTGGCAGTGTTGGCATGGCAGTGAGAAAGAGACTATTCTCTGGGGAGCAAGGTACCCGGAAACTAGCTAGAGTCAGCTGCCCGCTCAAGGGGAACCTTGCCAACTCCAACCCTTCCCTCCAGGCTCTGAGTCACTTGCCACCTGTAAGTAAGGGCTTTGTGCTGATACTATTAATAACAATACTATTAGATTCAATTAAAACAGATCCTTTCCCTGAGTCCTTACCAGTGCTGGGCACTCTGCCAGGTGGACTACGCAAGTTGGGAACGTGGACCCAATTCAAATCCTGGCTCTACCACTTACTGATGTGTGGCCACAGGCAAGTTACTTTTCTCTGTTTCCTTAAGTGTAAAATGGGGATAATGAGAATATCTACTTCAGAGTTGCCCTGAGGATTTAGATTCAAAGGTAATTTGTGCTTCAATTGGATTGAGATTGTGTTGCTGCTGTCTTTACAACTTATGCCTTAAATATCTCATTTAATACTCAGCAGCCCTTCAGGCTGTGATCTCAGGGTCGTGAGATTGAGCCCCACATCACACTTTGTGCTCAGTGCAGAGTCTGCTTGAATTTCTCTGTCCCTCTGCCCTTCACCCTCCCCCATGTTGTACTCATGCTCTCTCTCTTTCTTTCTCTCTAATAAATGAATGAATTTTTTTAAAAACATACTCCTGGTAGCCCTCTAAAGTACAGATTATGATCCTCATTTTATATAAAAGGAAACACAGACTTAGCAAAACTAATTAACTCACCCAAGTATAAGACTGGATTTGAACCCAGATTTGCCTGACTCCAATGTCCAGACTCTTATGCTATACATGGTCTCACTCCATTAGGGATTCTCTATTTTGGCACTCTGACATTTGGGACCAGGTAATTCCTTTCTGTGGGGACCTGTCTTGTGGGTTAGGATGTTTAGCAGCATCCCTGGCCTCTACTCATTAGCTATCAGTAACATCCCACACTGGTAATGGCAACTGAAAACATCTCCAGATATGAGCAAATGTCCCCTGGAGGGCAAAAAATGCCCCCAATTGAGAATCGAGTTGTTCCGCAAGGTCAATCTCACTCTAACATTCTACATCTCTACTTCCATTAGTACTCTGACCAACTGACATCCTCCAGGAAAGCACAGAGGTTGGTAAAGCTGTTTATCACAGGAAATACACAAAACCTAGTGGAAACCTTCCCAGGACACGCATAACTCATCCTTATAGGGTGACAACCAGTTCAGCCAGCACCTTTGTGCTCAAGAAAGGTGCACCCATTGAACAAATTACTGCATTGCATCTTTTTTACTTTTTAACATCCTTAAAGTTGGCAAGTCTTATAATCAATGGCCTATCAAGATTTGATTGGCAGCATCTTATCTTTCTCAGTTGCACATAAAATAGTGGTGCATCTTACAAACAATGGCATCCTAAATGTTTTGACACAGAATCTGCAAATCTCCCACAGTCTTCCACCCCTGATGAACAAGAATTAGAAAAATCACCACTTCTGAGCAAAGATGGCCCCAATGGCCATGGCCCAGCCAATGACGGTATACTGTTATGAAGAAAAAGATGCCACTTCCTCCAGGCAGACACAGGGCACAGAGCTTGGGGGAGAGAGCATAGGGTATTTCAGCCCCAGGCGCATTTGTGTAATACACAACCTTACAACACATGGTGGTTATGCTGTTCCTAAGGACTCACTATCCAACTCTGCCCAACGCCAGTGGCTAGGAATTAAAGTAACATCAAATGTTACTGGATATTAGCAGGCCTCTCAGAGCCTGAAGTAATTTCATATTACAATTTGTTGAAATGGTTTTCAATTTTTTTTCAAACCCCAACAAAGCCCGTTTTTTACAGACTGAGCATGCCAACCAATTACCTGGAACTCAAAAGCAAGTGAATAAACATCCACAATATGATATTCTTTTTAAAAAAAAAAAGGGGGGGGGGGGGAATTCTCCCTCAACAGGAGACAAATGTAGCAAAACATCTATTAATATTGTTCCCTGAAGAAGAATGAGTTAGTATAAAACTGGGAAGGACAACAGCCATGCATCTTTCTCTGTCTTCATAAAATACAGCCGTCCTTAAAATTGATGTGATTACTTGTGAAGCCGAAGTTTCTCTACTTTTTCTTCTTTGATAGCTGTGTATGCCTTAATGTGCTTTAAATGTGTAATAAAAATCTAATGAAAAACATACATTTATTCAATGTGGCTGCTATAACATATGCCATAAAGCCCAAATCCTATAAAGTTGAGTTTTATAGCATTTCTTAAGCTTGTTCCTTCTACTTATAGCTGCCCTACAATATTGGTCAGAATTTAGTGCTTCTCTCTCCCACCTCCATCTCCCAGGAATTACTGAGTTTGGACATTCAGTTCCTATCCCTGCCCCTTCATTTCCCTTCCAACCTAGCTCCTACACTATACCCCCTCATCTTCCCAGCCTCTCCCCCCACCCCATGATATTCCATTTAAAGACATTTATGTAAGGCATGGCTTGTCACAAAACCCATGCCAAAAAAGCACATGACCAGACTCCCCTGACCAAAACCAATATTTTATATTAAAATGTTAAGCAGTGGAGTCAGATCAGCACTCAGCAAACCACAGCCAACTCTGGCCCACCTCTGTTTTCACAAATTAGCTTTTATACAAACAGCCTTGCTCCTTTGTTTAGGTATTATCTATAGTTGCTTTCATGCTACAAAGGCAGAGTTAAGTACCTGCAACAGAGACTGTATAGACCACAAAGCCTGAAACACTTACTATCTGGCTCTTTATAGGAAAAATATGCTAACCCATGGGTCAGAGCCAGGTCTCCAGGGCTAGAGTGCCTGGTTCACATCCCAGCTCTATGCTTTACAGCTCTGAGGTCTCGGGCATGCTAAGTACACTACCTGAACATCAATTTCCTTGTAACAAAATTGGGGTAATAAAAAGAACTTACATCATGGAGTTGTGAAAATGCATAGCCCATAGAACAGCACCTGACAAGTGAGGCAGTAAGAATTTGAGAGTTAGGTGTTGTTACCATGCCAACCCACACCCTCTTCTTGGTGACACCCAAATAATACAATGAAAGAGTTAGTGTACTCTTCCTTATCTTTCCTCTCTAATCTTTCTCTGTTTTCTCAATCCACTGTCTTGTCCCACACCTTGGCCATTCCAATCAGACCTCTCAGATTTGCATCCAAGCCCTCCAAATGACCACATCCTACCACTTGTGAAATCTTTATTCCATTCTACTTTCCAGTGGATTCAGATAGGGTGGGACCAAAATCCTCTTGGGGTTGGACTTCCTCCCTAGGAATATCCATCCAAGGACATGGATTGACTGTTGGAGTTGCTCTAGGTTCTCATGCTTTAGAGAAAATCAGCTCTTTCCCTGGGCTCAACCTCCCAGTAAGCTACATTAAGGCAGCATGTTCTCAGAGCAGCCACATTCTACCCACACAGAGCAAGGGCCCCAGTCTTCACTCGGACATCGGCCTAATGACATGAGGATCTTTAATTACTCCCCTTTGAGGAGTGAAAATAACTCTTCTTCCTTGACAACAATCATTATAGTTTAGGTTCCCCAAAAAGCAGCCCCGAGACAAGACTGCAATGTAACTAGCTCATTTGGGAAGTAATCTTAGAAATATTGGAAGAGGAGAAAGTAAAGCAGAGAAAGGAAGAAAACAAATAAATAGTGTCTAATCAGACAACTTATTAGGATATTGGTAACAGGCACTAGTTAGTTCTGATATGTATCCTTGAGATACAGCTCAGAACTTATGTCTCCGAGTCATCTCAAAGGGGCAAGGAAGTGCCTTCCCAAGGCTCTGTCCACGGATTCTGATCTGTCATGGGTTGAGGGATGCTCCCTGAGGTGTTAATTATCTGGCCCTCCCAGCCTGCCAGGCGTGCAGAAATAGCAACTGGAAGTCAGACCAGAGTGCACTGAAATGGTAAAGAGGCTAGGGGATAGGGGCATCTACAACATTAGAAACAACACTGTGTCAAATAAATTACCCCTAGTGGAAGGAGGGCATGGGATTGGTGTTATGGAAGATTGCAACTTTATGCAGAAATTGAAACATGCTTGTTAAATAGAACTGCCATGTGGCTGTTAGACACAATTGCCTTAACCAAAGGCAACTGAGAGTGTTGGAATTTGGAACAGAGAGTATTTATTCTTCTGATAGAATTGCTCTGGGACGTTTAAAATAAGAGCAGCTCTCTACTTTCAAGGTATTATTAATGTTACTAGACTGTCAGTCAAGCTCTGTTTTCATTTGTCCTAGAAGAAAATGTCCCCTTTTCTCTGTACTTAAATTGTATTATTTCTCCTCACTGGAACTACTGAGCAAAACTATCCCGGTAATGACATATCAAGCTTTTCAAGACTTTTATTTTCCTTTATATAAACACAAATAACACAAGTTAGTTTAGTCCATATTTTGCAATGCAATAAGTGAGGAACAAAGATATTCCAAACATTAAGCAAGCCATTTCAAATTCTCTTGTTTTGCAGTCCTTGGTTCAGGCACTCATTCAATCAACAAGTAATTTTTTGAATATTTATTGTGTAATTTGTTAAAGGCTAGAGGAGAGTGTTAAAACACTAACAAGCCATAATCTCTGCCTTCAGAGAGTTTAAAGTATAACAGTATTGCTGAGAGCATTTGCTATTTTGGGTCTGCCCAGCATCCTTCCCTCCCTTTTAGTGAAGGACCCCATCTCAGTACATAGAGCACCCATCTAGGGTCACGTGGAAGGCCATAGATGCAAATCTCAGGGTTCTGACTGGAGTGGCAAAGTGTAGGATGAAGCAGTACATATAGTACCCATATAGCCCTGTACGTGTACCAGGTCATGGTACTCAGGCCAGTCAGTCAGCTCACTGAATACTCTAAGACATATTGATTTGTTCAGAGGTAACTACATGCTAAAGTTTGTCCTATCAGAGTAAACTCCAGGGCTTCTGTGGGACTTGCCAGGAAGAGGTGCTTTCTCCTTTTTCTGTTGAACTTGAACTGCAACTGATTTAGGTTGGAGCTCCTGCAGTCATTTTGCTCCCACGAGAGGATAGGTTATCTGAAAATGCAGCTACAATGAAGGAAGTAGAGCTGAAAGCTGAAGATAAGGAAATGGAACCCTGGTGATGTTATCTGTAGCCTGGACATTTTGAGGGTGTTATCTAATGATGTCCCTTTCATGGCTACACCAGCTCAAAACGGATTTTCCAACAGACACAAAGAAGCTTAACCAACCCAAAGTGAAATAACCCTGATGATATTTTCTGATAAGAAATGTCAAATGTCTATCAGTTTCATAAGGCAACAAGGTAATGTGGCCAATGAGAGATTAAATGTGCCTTTGTATGTAATGACAGAGATACAGTAAAGAACCACAAAGATGGGGTTCTTGATCGTAGCTGGTCAGACCCCACCTAGAATATTCATAAACTCTGGATATATCACCATATAAAAGGAAGATATTTGGAGAACGGAAAGCAAGATGAGGTAGCATCTCAAAATCATGTCATGGGAGTGACTGATATAGGGGCACCTGGGTGGCTCAGTAATTAAGCATCTGCCTTCCACTCAGGTCATGATCCCAGGTTCCTGGGATTCAGTCCCGCATTAGGCTCCCTGTTCAGCGGGAAGCCTGCTTCTCCCTCTCCTTCTCCCATTCCCCCTGCTTGTGTTCCCTCTCTCGCTGTATCTCTGTCAAATAAAGAAATAAAAGTATTTGAAAAAAAAAATGACTGATACAACTGAGATGTTTGTCTAAGAGAAGAGAAAACAGGAGAAGTTATAATTTTATAGTTTTTTATACAATTATTTAATTGTCTGAATGATTGGGGCATTTTAAGGACCCCAAAATCTATCATACATGCCTTTTGAATGTGTCTCAAGATAACCTTTGCCTTTTGACTTCAGCTGAGGGACTGAAAATCTGACAGCATGCTTTGCTGGTCTGAGAAAGTAAGCCTAAAAGTAGAATTCATCAGTGCTACTTGAAAGTTAATTCTGTTACAGGCAATACTGGAATACTGGATATTGTCCATTTATCCAGGATTGTGTGTTCTCATTCATCACCAAAGGTAACTGTGCAGAAGCAGTTTTCATGTGGGCACAGTCAGATTTCTTAACGAACTGAAACACCTAATGAAACACACCACCCAATCAATGTAATCACAGCCCTGCCCACAGCTCTTCAATCTTCTTTATCTAAACAGCATATTCCAGCATTAGGGGATTTATTTAACAAACATCTTTGAAGTGTCTGATGATAATAGGACACTGTGAAAGTAAGCTCTGATTGTCACATACGTAATTCAGCAGGATATTATATATGACCTTAAAGGACTTACCAGTTAGCATTAGTGATGTTGTGTGAGTAAGAGAACAGTGGTACATCAGAGAAGGCATCTAAGAAACTCTTGTCTCAATTCTACTTCCTCTTGCTCTAGACAGAGACTGTGAATGATCATGACAATCTTCTCCCCTAAATACAACTTCAGAATCTTTCTCAACACAACTTCCTGTCAACTATTATTAATCAACCAGATTTTCTTCCTGAGATGAAATATACTTGCCATTTCTGACTTGGATAAAAGAGACTGGTTCTTACTGCAGAGACTGCTGGTACCAAAGGAGTAGCAAGAATGTCTCCACATCGAGATTTGAGTAACAATTCTCACCATATGGAAGAAACTACATGAGCCATGACAGAGAGGGGAAAGTAATGCAATTTGGCTAAAGCCTCTAAATGTGAAAATGAGGCTATAAACAGATGACTAGGCATTAGCTCCTGCACTGGCAACAACAAGTTTTTTTGAAGGGTAAAAAGAACTTTCAGAAATATTGTAACAGAGAAGTATTATGTTTTAGAAATGTCATTGGCTGAACTCTAGGGAAGATAACAGGAGGAATCAAAAATAAAATATAGACAGAGGAGTTAAACAATCAAAGCATATGGGGGAGAGAGAGTGAAGGTCTCAAAATGAAAGTAAAAAATGACATTTGGAAAAAGCGTCATGAAGAAGAGAATGATAGCCTACTGGCCTGTGAGTGGGAAGAGGAGGGAAGGGGAAAAGTAGATCTTGACCCCAGGATTTTGAGTTTGAGTGAGAACATACAGTATCACTGACTAAGAGAGGTTAATTTTTTTGGAGCTTGGTGAGCTTGAAGTAAGACATCCTGTTGAGACTTTCAGGTGGAAATTGAGAATGCAGGCCTGGAACGTGAGCGGAGACAGAGGATGGAGACGCAGAGGGGAAAGAACCAGTCCTGAGAAAGTAGGAGCTTGGGTCAGACTAGAGGAAGGATGGTCAAGGAGCTACATGAAAGAAAACCTGTATTTAGGAAGCAGCCTGAAGTAAGAGAGTCACATGAAGAAACCAGAAGTGGAGCACACTATTTTCTGAGATAATAATTCCTATCCAGGGCTTTGGATGACTTTGAATCAAATAGGATCATTTTTTTTCCCCCTAGCAAAGCAAGCCCCCACAGCAGTCTTGGCACTAACCATTGATATGGTCATCTAGAGGCCACCATCAGAGTCACTTACTTCTTAGATGCATAGACTTCAGGGTAGAGAAAGCTATGCACAAAGCTAAGAAGTGATTTTTTTAGCTACAAATTCAGGTCCAAGCCAAACTGGCCCCCCAAGGCCAGGTGGAGAGAAGCATCCACTCATGTACTTCACAACATTGAATCCAGAACTTGTTGACCCCTGAAAATGTTTAAAAAATATATATGTTAGGGGGAAAAAAAAAACCTATCTACCCAAGGAGAAAGGTAATCAGAAAAGCCTAACCAGGGCCAAGAGATTCTTCTTTGACTTTCAAGGGCCCTATATTGGGACTGGAACCACTAGATATGGAAGGATGATGAATGGATGGAGGAGTGGGTGGATGGATGGGTGGATGGATGACTGGGCAGATGGATGGGGTAGGTGGATGGATGGATGGGTGGAAGGAGCCTACATTTGTTGATGGTGATATGGAATAACTGTTACCATATTGGAGTTAGTGTCTTTCCCCTCTCCCCGAGAGCAAAAGAAGATACTGATTTAGTTCTTTTCCTTTCTATACCCTGTGCAAAGGGTACTTGTCACAGATCTTCTTTCAATCTTTGGGGGGAATAAAAAACAAAACAAAAGCAATTAAAAAAAAAAACCCACCTACACATTGATTCCTGTGAAGAAAAGACTGAGAGTTAATGATGCACTACCCACTCCTCTTCCCACCCCTGTTCTATACCAGTAGTGTATGGTAGGGACAGAATATCTCAAATGAGGAAGAGAACCCTGTCTGTGCATAAGTTAGTAGTCCCCAAATCTTGCAGGACTCAGAAGTTATGAAATGACACAGGAGTAGGGTGCCCTCCATGTTTCGTTGAAATCGGAATCCTTGCTTGGATTGTGCTCCCCTGAATGTAATATGTGGTAAAGACAACCTCACCACATACATCATGGGTTTCCTTGCATCATTTCCAACTTCTTTTTTTTTTTTTTTTTTTAGATTTCATTTATTTATTTGTCAGAGAAAGAGAGCAAGAGAGCAGGCCCAGGCAGACAGAGTGGCAGGTAGAGGCAGAGGGAGAAGCAGGCTCCCAGCTGAGCAAGGAGCCCGATATGGGACTCAATCCCAGGACGCTGGGATCATGACCTGAGCTGAAGGCAGCCGCTTAACCAACTGAGCCACCCAGGCGTCCCTCCCAGACTTCTTGAACTAAGGGCTCTGACCATGTAACTAGCTCTCATCAATGAATTATAAATGAAAATAGGATATATCCCTTCTGGACTAATGCAATTAAGAGGTGATGTATCTTCTCCAACTCCCTCTTCCTTCCCCGGTGATCTATAAAACCACATATTCTAGATATCACAGTTAATGAGATGGAAGAAGCTGCCAGAGTGAGAAATGATGAAATATTTGGACCTTTGAAATGTTAGATCATTGAGATATCAAGGTTTATTTGTCATTGCAGCATAGCCTATCATTACTCTGACCAACACCTAATACCACTCTGGCCATGAACTACATGCTCCCAGGCTCATTACAGTTATGATAGTGACACCGAATAAATCTTTTTAAAGGCCCCCAGACACATTCTCGTATCACCTCATTTTCTAATTTATTGCCCTTAAAATGTACAAATACTAATACAGTGCTGTATGGTTGGATGCACATACCAAAAATAGACATTTATATATTTTAGGCCACACCTTTGATACAAATGGAAATACAACAAAAAAATTTAGCATCTATATCTATCCAAATCAACCACTGCTTGTTTTCCCTTACACTCACTGTATTAGAAACAATATGTTTGAAGCATGCTTTTCAGAGCAGCAAAACACTTACAAAAGCAATAATAGGAGACACAATTGATATTACATCTATGTATGAGTAGCAAACTGGCATAAAGTTTAGTATCCTGTTTTCAAGACAGTCCATTTAATTTCAAGGAACACTTATAGAGGTGCTTGAAAGATAGATCATTTTTATTTTGGTAGCTTCAGGGGTAAATTTTAACTACCGTCTCATTTTTACTATTAAAAAAGGATACAGGAAAAAAAAATGAGAAAATTTAATTTTTTTTCAACCCTCTAGCATAAGTATTAGGGAGAGTCAGAAATACGAAGAAGGAAGAAGGAGGGAAAAAATGAAAAAGGCTTTTGGCTATTATATTGTTATAATTTATCAATACTGTAAAATTTTTATGTGACATTCTAAGATGTGATTTAAAAGTCATAAGTTTAAAATAAAACTGTCCCTCTAGTTCTCTTCTAATCAGTCTATATGTGAAGCTGTAGCAAATATTATGCCTGAATTCTGAAAGAAAAGCAAAGGTAGATCATAGGAAAAAGATATAGAATAAAGCAAAAGCCATAATTTTTATTTTAAAAAATTAAGTTTAGGGGGGAGGAGTCAAGATGGCGGAGAAGTAGCAAGCTGAGACTGCTTCAGCTAGCCGGAGATCAGCTAGATAGCTTATCTAAAGATTGCAAACACCTGAAAATCCACCGGCAGATCGAAGAGAAGAAGAACAGCAATTCTGGAAACAGAAAAAACAACCAC